>NC_055963.1:18427141-18431877 GCF_018492685.1 Alosa sapidissima
AAACTCTGCCAGCATAGAACTCCATCAGAAGAACAAAATAGAAAAAATAAACACAGTGTTAGCCATTCATAGTCGGAAAATTGGCATGCTTTCACAATGCACAATGAGCTGGAGTGGACATACTCCCACAGACTATGGTTGTACACCGCAGGAGTGATGGTATTCCCAGACCTCGCTCGCTGTTTTCGTGGTCATCCTGGGCAAAAAGAGAAGAGAAAACATTGAGAAACCCTGCCGAAAACATTGAATACACAAACAAATTGGCAACCTCGCATTGAACCTGTTTATTTTACCTTGTACCCTAATACAATTATAATTTGTTTGTGCATATTTGGTTTGAGATTTATTCCACAATCCTAATTATCAACATTCACAGATTTGTATAGTATTTATTTATTTGATTTCTACTGAGCTGCTGTAGCAAACATATGACAGGCTGTTGTCATGTCATCATGACTGGCAGAAGCTCCCCTCTCTCTCTCGCCAAGCCCATATTTAGTGATAAGCTGTTTGGATTTAAACTAACAAACAAACAAACAGAATACAAGCCTCATTTTCTATGTAAATTGCAAAGCTGTTTTGTGTTTATGTTACCTAGAAACTTTGTTTTTGCAGCTTTGAAAAACAAATTCCATTAATTCTCTGTAATATTTCTCAGACAGACCTAATTATTTCCCCACTAAATATTATGAGTAGACATTATTGTGCTTTCCAAACAAAAGTTAATTTGTGGCATTTTGTTTTTTGTCCTCATTTCTGGGGTTTTAAAAACGTGATGATGTATCCGGTGAACAGCCATTAAACTTATAGACTGTCTGTACCCTATGCGTATGCATGTGTGTATGGTGTGTCTGCGGCCATGTCTGTGTTTGTTTGTCTGTGTGTGTGTGTGTGTGTGTATGTGTGTGTGTGTGAGTGTGTGTGTGTGTGAGTGTTGTGTGTGTATTTATTAGCTGGATTTCCTCATAGCATCTATCCTCTTGAGGAATGCAAGTGTGTTTTTTATTTTGGAATTAGATTTGCACATTATGTGAGTGGGTGGTGGCGCGAGACTGAACGACTGTGCGCTAGACGCTAGTAGCACATTGATTATAATTGGACGCAATTCACAGTTGCAGACAATATCATAGTCATTTAGAAATTGTTCTCCAGAACAATGAGGGTAAATGGCAGTGATTTGACAGGGCTGCCAAGCTCTTAGCTGCATAAGAAAGAGACAGACAGGGCAAGAATGGAAAAGAGTCTGGCATATGGCCCCGTGGTAATTGCCCTTGGAAAGCAATTGTATCTCCCCCTCTCCTCTATGCTTCAATAGCATGCATAGCTGCAGTCGCTCTACCATTTTGTATTTTTGGAGAAGGACCTGATACCCTCAGAGGTGTTATTGGCTTGGTAAAAATGTCCGTCTGCTGCCTTCCATCCTGCACACATTCATTAACTTATTCCCACTGTCAATGACAATTGGATTTTTTTTTTACCTCATCCATAAAGTACATATTTTATACAGCGAACGCTTTAGATTATTAAACATATTTAATAATGGACGTTTTAAATTGTGAGATATACTGTTACTTACTATGCCCATGTCAGGGTTGAAATGCATTCAGCTCAGCAGCAGGCTTAAGCTTCCTTCACCCTCCTGATCTCTGCTGTGATAGCGCTCCTCCATGAACCCTTTCAAGCATATCTCTGATGTTGTGTTGTGACTTGTTTACTTGCCTGAGGCTGCGATGGTGCTTCAAGGATTCACAGCTCTGCACTTTTTGTCTGATTAACAAACAAAAAATGAAATATTGTTGTAGGTTGAGCAGGTGTGAGCTGATTGGCTATGGACGGCCCTATTGTTAGACTCCACTGTATATTTATCGGGCAGCTTGGGACAGTAAATGTATTCTCTATGACCATTCCTGTATCTTCTCAAACATGGATGTGTTTAATATTTTAGATGAAGCAGCAAGTAGGGAGTATTCTATGTGTGTGTGTGTGTGTGTGTGTGTGTGTGTGTGTGTGTGTGTGTGTGTGTGTGTGTGTGTGTGTGTGTGTGTATCTGTGTGTCTGTGTGTCTGTGTGGCTGTGTGTGTGTGTGTGTGTGTGTGTGTGTGTGTGTGTGTGTGTGTGTGTGTGTGATGGGGAGAGCATGAGCATGTACATACTTCACAAACACAAACAGTTGAACGCAACTTAACACAACTCAACGCATGTGCCTGAAACTCTGCACATGTATTTTACTTACCTTTTTGTCCCGCAGAAGGTTGACTGTTTCTCTGTGCATGCAGACTCTCTCATGTTCTTCCACACATTCACACACACACACACACACACACACACTACACACACACACACAGACACACACACCCACACACACAGACGCACATGCACACACGCACACGCACACGTACACGCACACACACACGCACACACACACACACACACACACACACACAAACACACACACACACACACTACACACATACATTCAAAGGAAAAAAAAATCTCACTGTCTTTTTCTCTCCACTGTCTTTTCTTATAGATGAACATGGACATTTGAAAATATACCTGCCCAAAAAGCTGCTTGAATGTCTACCAAAATGCTCCTCGTTGCCAAAGGAGAGACACAGGTGGAACACCAATGAGGTAAGGTCACCTCTTGCTGCTGTACTCAGGACCATCTGCCATGGGCTATTTTTTCTCTCCCTCTCTCTCTCTCCCTCTCTCTCTCTTTTTCTTTTGTAAAACCATGTGCTGTAGTTACCGACCAGTTAAAGCCCACAAGTCCATACTTTATTTCCTCAACATAATTAAACGGACTGATATCATAAATAGAACTAAAATAAGGAATGTTGATGAGGACTGCAATGAGGACTGCTGATCAGTGAGCCTTATCTTACACAGATTTCAAATTCCATTTGAGAAACTTTTTTTTCCAGGTGTTACCTCGTTATCTGTGTTTTGAGGTCCTTTATGATGCAACCCCTCCCCCCACACACACACACCACACACACACACACACACACACACACACACACACACACAAATGCACAAATTGAGAATTCATAAAGTGCTGTGTTTGAAGTGTTGTTGTACTGTGGTTGTGTTTTCTTAGCTCCGAGCTGTCTCTTTAGTTTGCTAATGACACTGCATCTCAGTCATACCTATGCAGAACACAGTCGCTGACACATTTGATATTTTAATTAATAATCAATAGTGCGTTCAAGGCTTTGTTGCATTAGCATTGCTAAGGTGAAACAACCTGACACGCAGTTTGAATTTTGAGTTTTACAACAAGGCGTTGAAACACAATCCACTCAGAACACTTAGCCGTCTTGTATGTCAGACTACGCTGGTCAGTGCAATAAAGATTATGCAGACAAAAAGCACACGTTTTACCTCTGAGACAAGCAGTTATTTTTCTAATCAACCCTCTGATGTGTTCTCTTTGTCCCCCTGTGAGTCTTCTCTCACTGTGTAATATTAGGACTTGCATAATACCAATGGAAATTTTGGCCAGGGGGAATCAGCATAATATATTCATCTTTGAAAAGAAAATTTAAAAGAAAATGAAAGAATATGCTTTGAAATTGATAGAGCTGGAATCCAATTAAGCCAGGGGTTTCATAATTTAAAGGTTCGAACCATAATTTAGAGAATAACTTTTTTTCAGGATCATTATTTCTTACTCATGAGATGATATTGGTGATTTTGTGAATCCCATTTTTGTGTTTGATAAATTGAATCTCGTTCCATACTTTATCTATCTGCTACTTGTGTGTTGTGGGCTGTCAGTACAAGTTAACAGAACCACATTTCCTCCGGTCCGTGTTACCCACAAATAAACCACATAATATGCGCCAAGAGGTATTTTAAATATGTTGCATCACAGCCTGAAGGCATTTCATATACAATGAATCAAACAAATAAGAAAAGATAAATCTTTTCGTGTTCTGTATTTGAAAATGAATAACACAAACATAAACTGTCTGATTTGTATGCCTGTGTGGGGGAGAAAATCGCACAGAGGCAGTTTGGTGTCCTTGACCTATAGGCCAGCCGTTTTAAATGAGTTTGTTTCTTTGCGGTCTGTCTACTTTATCTTTTAATGGAAATGAGACAGTGTCTTGCTTGATTTTCACATTTTATTTGTCGCTCATGTTCAATCTGTTTTGGTGTAGTGGCTCTCACGGCACGGGGCTGTCGGGAGATTGAAACTAAACATTACTTAACTGCTCCAAGCTGCAGGGATTTTTAAATGATTGCCACTGCAACGTTTCTCCAAGGAAATGCACAAAACTCGGTGAAAAGGCACTGCATTTTTAATGCAATTGAATTGATCCCAAAGAAGCCCACACAATTTTTTTTTACTTAACTGACTGACGGAGGTAGCACGAGGGGAGAGGAAACAAAAAGAGCAGGCCTCTCCGTCTGGCTCTCTCTCCCTCCGCCACACTTTCTCTCTGTTACTCTCTCTCTTTATTTCTCTCTCTCACAGGCACTTTGTCTTTGCTAACTCTCTCTCATAAACACACACACTCTATCTCTCTTGCTTTCTCTCTCTCTCTCTCTCTCTTTATTTCTCTCTCTCACAGGCACTTTGTCTTTGCTAACTCTCTCTCTCATAAACACACACACTCTATCTCTCTTGCTTTCTCTCTCTCTCTCTCTCTCTCTCTCTCTTTCTACCTCTCTCTCTTCTACTTTGTTTATTTAAAAAGTTTCTGCAAATGGTGTCCCTCCTCTCT
>NC_055963.1:18432077-18469577 GCF_018492685.1 Alosa sapidissima
GTTTCAATCACATCCTCTAGCTCTCCTTGTACACAAACTCTTACAGACATTTCTTTCTTTTTTTTTTGCTGTGCATTGTCCAGTGTTTGATGTTTCTGTGGAAGCAATGGGGTCGCGTAGGTCAGAGTGATGATCCCGACACTGCAGAGCTACAGAGGATGAGAAGCAGCAGCTCGTGCAGCAGTGAGCTCAGCGCTGGCACCCCGGGCCCCCTGTCAGACAGCGAAAGGCTTGGCCCCGAGAGCGGGAGCGGGAGCGAGTGAGGCGGTCTAGCGATATTTGTTTTGTTGTGGGGGGGGGGGGTTGTGTGGGTGCAGTGTGCTTAGTGTGGTGCGGTGTGGTGTGTTGTGTTGTGTTTTGTGTTTTTTTTTATGAGGGCACAGCCGTCCGTGATGAGCCGATCATCAGCACCCAACTCACTCCCCTGACCCCCTCTCTTCTCTTCTCTTCTCTCTCTCTCTCTACACACACACACACACACACACACACACACACACAGTCATACGTTCCCCCCTTACACACACACGCTGGACACAAACTGGAGTCACTGGACTTCAGAGGCCTTGAAGCTGTGTGCCTGCTCTCCCACTGAGAGGGCAGATGATGTTTCTCTCTGCCTCCCCATAACCTCCCTGCGCCACCAGCACCATCCGTCTGTCTCTCCTCTCCGTCTTCTCCATCCTGTCTGTCCGTCTCGTGGGTGCTCGATAGCTCGGTCTCACCTATTCTCCGTCTCGTGGGTGCTCGATCGCTCTGTCTCACCTACTCTCCGTCTCGTGGGTGCTCGATCGCTCTCTCACCTACTCTCCGTCTCGTGGGTGCTCGATCGCTCTCTCACCTACTCTCCGTCTCGTGGGTGCTCGATCGCTCTGTCTCACCTACTCTCCGTCTCATGGGTGCTCGATCGCTCTGTCTCACCTACTCTCCGTCTCTTGGGTGCTCGATCGCTCTGTCTCACCTACTCTGTCTCACCGCCCCTTTGTCTTTCCTGCCTGCCTCTGTCTGTTTTCACAAATACTCGGTGTGTTTCTCTCCTCAAATCGTATTTTCTCAGGTCTGAACTCACCTGTTTTTTGTTCTGTCTCTCTGTCTCTGTATCTCTCTCTCTCTCTCTCTCTCTCTCACTCATCTGTGGTCTGTAGAGAAGTGAGATCAGCTCTGGGAGGTGGTGACCGTGCCCCTCTCAGCAGACCCAACAGTAGAAACACTCCATACAAATGAAAGGCCAAAATGTATGCAGAATAACAGAATAATGCCTATTTTGTATTCAAAGACAGCTTTACCAAAATATTTGTCTTTTTTTCTAAATTATCCACATCAAAAGCTCTTTTAAATGAATAAATTAAATGAAATAAAATTAAATAATTGAATTGTCGTTATCTCTCTTTTTAGTTATCTCTATGACAACAACAAACATCAAACCAACAACAAAGCCATGCTATAATCATCTGGCCCTCTGCTTCCTGATGCTACCCTCTAACTCCTTCTCCTCACTCCGCACTGTGTGATTTCCCTGCTGCTATTCTTCTGGAAGCTTCTCTAAAGACATTCGTCTGGCTCTTCACAGGACTGGTTTTAGCCAGACTGCTTCAGTCTCTCTCTCCCCCTCTGTTCTTTTGTGTCGGTAATGAGTGTTGCGTCAGTGTTGGTAGAACAAAATATGAAAGTACTACAGTGGGACAATAGGCCAACTAATTCTACACCCTATCTCTCCGTAATGGTGATGATGGGGATGGTGGTGGGTGGGGACGGGTGGGTGGTGTATTTAGCGAATTGTGTCGAGATTGAGCCTTGCTTCATTTGGAGCGCAATAGTTTTGAGACGGCTTACAACAGAGAGCATAGAGTCATAGACTGCTCCTGCTCTTACTTAAATCAATGTTGTCTTTGATCTCGCCACAGATAAAATAGGTTGGGGCCTGGCCAGTGATATAAGCTCTGTACGGTACAGAGAGAGATCCCCCTAGATATGTCCTCATAATATACCTCTACCTTTCAGTCTCCCCCTTGTGATCCCTTAAAAGCATCTAAATATTGAGCAATGTCAAGAGTCCATCGCAAATCTCATATCCTTCAAAAAAAAAAGGCAAGTATGCGTTTTTGTGTGTCTGCAGGGGTTTGAAGTGCACAGCACTTTGAAGTGTTTATGTTTAAAGTCTGTGCACAGTGACCAAAGTGCTAAATGGCAAAGGGCCTCTTTGCTTCGAGTGCTGATATATTGGTTTACATGGCCTCGGTTAGCCAAGCTGCTTCTTTTGATTATTATCTGTTAGTCCTTAACATCACCCCTTTGGCCAATTCCTTTATGCCCCCTCTTCCACCTCAATCTGATCTCTTCTCACCAAAAACACCTCTTCCTGCATTACAAGATGCCTGAATTAAAGCTTTCTAGCATGGAGGAGAGCAACTCTAATGAATCTGATTGGGGGAGTTTGAATTCTACCCATCAAAGAACTATGTGTTTTTTTTAAACTCCAGCCCTGTAAACAATCCATACAGGTGGAAGCTGTTTGTAGACTTCGCCCAGTCGAGCTCGGGACTTGATTTAGATGTTTATTTTCGTTCCGACGTCTCAATTGAGGCCCCCCATTTTCCCTTGACCGCGCGTAATTAAAAGGGAAACAAAATCTGCATGGCGAATGTTTGTGGAAATGTTCATCAGCTCCTCCCGGGCAATCGGCGGAAATTAAAGGTCATGTTTGCTTGTTTGTTTTTCCCAGGGAAGGAGCGCTTTAACATTTTTACAAACAGGTGTCCGGAGCATGCCTGGAATTTAGATGGCCGCGTTTTAGCGTAGCCTCTCCTAAAGTGGAGATGCACACGTTTCTCCAGCATGTGTCAAATTCCAGATTACACCGCAAATGCCATAACTGCCTTCTGGGAATGTCTGTTTGCCTGAGTGTCTCTGGTGTCATTTGCAAATCATATCTTTTACAATTATTAGTATAGGTGTGATTGTGTGTATACATACATGTATGTAAAATGCACTGTATATGAGGCAGTGGAGCAATGCATACATGCAAATGTATTCAAAATAGGAAATAGCAAGAAACAGCACTTTTCAAGCAACTACACTTTTTCATATCCTTTCTTTCTAACTGCACAGCCTAATGCATTTTGTGAATTTGGTCCTGTTTTTCTTTTTTGTATTAGGTTTCCCTCGTCTAACATTCTGGAAAATGGCAGCCATTATCGCAGAGTTATGTATTTGGCAAATGATCACAGGCCTGTAATATTTCTCTCCTTAATGCAAGGACACGTTAATGAAACGCTTAAATCACCCTATAGTGGTTAATTACAGCCCTCGCTTCATGAGGCTACAGTCAGAGGGAAAAGCTCAGCAAGAGGGCTTATGCCCTTTACCAACTCACTGGAGACCCAGTGATCTTTGCCATGCATCTTTTGGGAACGCGCTGAAATTTGATATCGATAACCCGCTGGCGGCCTATCGGGAGAGTGTATCATGTTTACATACAGTATATCGGATTTTTCTGCACTAATTTGAGGAATGATCAGAGCACTGTTGGGCGAGTGGGAGGGTTTTTTGAAATCCGATGGGTCGCGAGTGTGAAGCGGAGGAGGGCAGGGAAGAGGGCCAGAGCCAGAGGAGCGGAGAGGTCTGTGGTGTCGGTTCTCGGCTTAGCTTGATACCGTGACTCAGTGGAGAACTCCAGCGGCGCGACGCTGGTTGAGTTGCCATTGTTTGTAATGAGAAGCTACCTGTGGGTCATTCTGGGGTCCTGCTTGCTACAAGGACCTTTCAATTTTACCTTGGATGTGGTTCCCCCCCCAGACCAACCCCCCATCCCTACTGCAACCCCCCCAAGTACACTCTGATGACGGGGGGCGGCAGCAGCTCAAAATTGCCTGACCTCTGTTGTAGCAGATACAGGTCACTCCACCTCCTGTGGGGACTTCTAAATTGAACCCAGCTTGTGCCTTCGATCCCTCCATCCCTCGACACCCCCCCCCCCCCCCACACACACACACACACCCATACCACACACACACACACACACCCATAACACACACACACACACACACACCCATACCACACACACACACACACACCCATACCACACACACACACCCATACCACACACACACACACACACCCATACCACACACACACACACACACACCCATACCACACACACACACACACACACACCCATAACACACACACACACACACACACCCCTCTCCATTTTCCTGCGCTACTCTCTCTTTTTTCCCTTTTTTCCTCTTATCTTCTGTCTCTCCGCCGTTCTCCCTCACGTGCCCACTGAGGTGCAAAGTTATTCAGGGATAGAAGAATAGATTCCTGCCTTTTGTATTGAACTGCTGGGTCAGGCTTTTGTTTAGTGGGCTCATGTGTGTGTGTGTCTCTCTCTCTCTTTCTCTCTCCCACTCTCTCTCTCTCTCTCTGTATTGTAATAGACTTAGTTTATTTACCAGATAAAAAAAAAAAAAACGGACTAGGGGACTGTGGATAGCAAGTCTCTTGCATCCTTTATTGGCTCTGCTTGTCTTGCCGAGGTGTCGTGTGCCTAATATTTACATGACAGTGAGAGTAAACGTCTTTGTGCTCTCAGCTGCGTGGACCAGATGTCAGGAGAGGCAGGCCTTATTTGGTGAAGCCGTATGCATTATTCTATTTCATAGAGTCTGCCAAAAACTAGTCTGCCTCTGCTTGCACTCTATGTAATCCATACCCTCAGTGTCTCCTCTCCTCTTCTTCAGCTCCTCCAAATAAATAAGATTGTGTGTGTGTGTGTGTGTGTGTGCGTGTGATTGTGTGTGTGTGTCCGTGTGTGTGTGTGTGTGTGTGTGTGTGTGTGTGTGTGTGTGTGTGTGTGTGTGTGTGTGTGTGTGTCTCCGAGACTTGGAGAGAGATGGAGAGATTGATAGATGTGTGGTGGGGATTAATTATTAAAGCATGTGGCTTCCTCTCACAGACTGAACAGAGTACACAAGGCTGACTGGCTCTGTGAGAGTGTGTGTGTGTGTGGGGTGGGTGGGTCTGTGTGTGTGTATGTGTATGTGTGTGTGTGTGTGTGTGAAAAGAGAGAGAGAAAAAAGAGAGAGAGAGAGAGAGAGATAGAGAGAGAGAGAGAGAGATACAATGGAATTTCACAAATCTCACCAAAGGAAAAAAGGGGTTCTAGTTCTTTGAGATTTGTGAGTCAATTTTGGTCTGGCTGGACTGGATGCGGTTTTCTGAGCATTTATTCTAAAAGCTTTCCTCACCATCGTATGAAAAAGGCTTTTTGTCCTGTCTGCAAAAATACCTTCCTAGAAGCAGATTACTAAAACGTATAACTTATTTTTTGTATTGTCCACCCTTTCAACAATAAAAACAAAAACAATGCTTGAACATTCTATTTGGGTCCCAATCTACTTCCTCTGCATTAAGATAACATATGGAATGTTAAAACGGAAGCCTTGTGGGGCCAACTATGATGCTGATAATAGAACTCTCTTGAAAGGGTCTATGGTCTATCTGCATAGAAGTACAAAAGTATACAGTCAGTAAACAAAAGTATACAGTCATATACAGTCAATCGGTGAAAGCTACTTGGTCAACAAGAGCATAGAAAATACGATTTATTTATTTCGGCTCGTCTAGTATGAGGAAGACGAAGTGGAAGAAGAAGAAACGCAGTTCATTCCAAAGCCCCTTTGGGACTTCCCTTTTTATTTGTAGCAAATCAAAGAAGCGCTTTGGTTCCACGCTGGAAGCTGGAACATGAAAAGAGCAATGCGGTTGAGGTTGGAGGGGACTCCATCAGGCACTGGTTGGGGAAGGGGCATGGGGCCATGATGTGGGCTATGAATCACCACAGCTCTTCAAGAGTCCCCCCGCCCCCCCACACACCATCCCCACCCCCCCAAATCCCAACCCCACCCCACATTTGACTTGACGCTTCCCTTTGGATCAGTGAGAGGGATATTGTCTGTTAATCAGTGGAAGGGTGCATGGTCTTTTCTGCTTCACAGCATTGCTTCTCTCCCCTCTTCTCTCTCTCTCTCTCTCTCTCTCTCTGCTCACCACCCTTTCTTGTTATGTGCCGGCTTTGATCTTTAAAGGTCCTTGAGAGTGAGGAGAGCCAGCAGGCTGGGATTCTCTCTGGGCCCTGCGTTGGATCCCAGCCCATCTCGAGCTCCATCTGATGGACAGCTCCAAAAATGGCAGGATTCGCTTCAGAACTGACAGAGCAGGGGTCTCTTCTTTTATAATTGCCCCCCATCCCCACCTCCGACTTCCCCCCCCCCCCCCCACACACACACACGCACACCTCCACCTCGACTCCTTTCCCCTCCTTGGTTTAATTGTGAAAAAGGGAAAACAGGAAGCTTGGGTTTGAGGTGATGTGCCAAACATGTTCACTCTCGGAGTCTGATATATGTGTTTGCATTTATGGTTGCATTTTCCATGTCTTCACGAGTAATCATTTTCATTGAGCGAAAGAAGCAGCTGGAGCTGACAAAGGCACTTCTCTCACTTGCTGGTGTGGAAGGATCAACTCGAACAACTCTACGCTTCGAGCCCATATCAGTCGTTAGGATTCCTAGTCGAAAGTGTTAAGCATTTATGAGAGTTTCTGTGCCAATATGGAACCCAGAGTTTTGGCAGGATGACAAGGCTCCACGGACTCTCCACTGACTAGGCTGTCATTTTGGGCTGAGAAGAACCTGGTAGTGAGAGTCAGAAAAGGGGCTGCTCCAGTGAGCTAACAAGCCATTTGCCAGACCACATTTTCACACCTCAGCATGAGCGGAGTTGGCGAGAAAATAGAGGGGTCTTGCCCCCTCTCTCCCCCTCTGTTAGAAGGATACAAGACAGCTTTGGTGTTACTCTTTCTTTCTTTTTTCCCCTACATCCTATCTTTTCAGCTTGTCTTTGTGGAGCTGTATTTTTTTCTCCCCTCCTGTTGGAGTCATTAAATGATGGTAACAAGAATCGCAGGCTTGTACAATCCACACACAGTGGTTGTGCAGGGAGTCTGAGATCATCAGGGGCGGTTGCACTTTGACCTGCGTGGAAGCGGTCAATACTCTCCCATACCATCAGACCGCATGTTACTTATAGCGCTGTCAATGGAGCGCTACCACCTGACCTTTAGCGTATTTCAGCAGTCCGGTGAATTGAAATATCAAAGGTTACCCTTTCGTCCATTGTTTTGATTCCATCAAGTATCGGTTTATTTTATTCACGGTGTGTTCTCGGAATGTCCTCTACAGCCCACCCCAGCCCCCAAACCCGTTCATTTGTGCTCTCCCAAAAGCCCCCCGGCACTCAGACGTCCTTTTTTTTTTTTGTCAGTGGAGGTCTGTCCTTGAAGCCTTTTGTTTAGACCCAGTGCCACACGTGGGCTGGCGGCCCCTATAGATGTGTACACATCAATGCGACCGCCAAGTTAAAAAGGCTGACACCGACATAATAATTCATCCCACAGGTCTTACCCGCCTGCACGTGTGTGTGTGTGCGCGCACGCACGCACGCGCGTGCGCCTGTCAGCCTGCTACGTGCCACGGAAGATGCTAACGGAATGCCAGAGTGAGATAGGGTGCCCACCTTCGCCCAGGCACACACACATGCCACATACACACACACACACACACATGGGTGTAATTGTATAATGATTCTAGATAATCTACTTGATGGTAAGCACATTTCTTTTGAGGCTCCCACATCACTGTGGGAGACCTTTGTGGGAGATTGTGACTAGTAAGCTCTCTCTCAGTGATGAGCGTTAAACCTCGTAGAAGGATCTCTTCGCTGGAAGTAATGAGGAATTACACCGGAATAATTAACGAGTAAGAAACTGGGTGTCGGTGGGGGAAAGGTATTGAAGCTATACTGACTCATCACTTGAAACCAGATTTTGAATGATTTATCACCCTGATTCATGCAGTAATCTGATTGGACTGATAGCATTTTTTCGTGGAACAAAGAGAAATCACTCTGGCCAAGTGAGAAGAGGTGGTACCAGTGGCATGTTATTATCCTTTGTGTAATAGGCTCCAAACAGCAGACCCATCCACATATTCAAAGCCTTGCAGAAAATGTTCAGTCGACCAGGAAATGGTACCTATTTCTGTATGCTGAGTCGTGAGTTTGGGATGCTGTTTGGTTGTTTGTATTCAATTCTCTTTTTTTCCCCCGTCTCAGCCAAAATAGTGTGAGATATCGCATGTGAAGCCTAAAAGGGCTAAATTATTTCTTGTCTCTCCTCTCCTCACCTTTTCCTCGGCTTCTGTCAGTGGAAGCGCTCTCTCTCGTCGGGCCTGGAGGCTTGCATGTGGCGGAACAGGTTGGTATTCCGAGGGTGGCACTTTCCCAGTCAGCTTGGTATCAGCTGATTCTAATTGCCAGTAAGATTCATGAGCACATGCTCTCCCGACAAGGCCCCAAAAGGTTGAGGTGTCGACAGGGTGTGCTTCGACAGTTCATTAAAACGTGCCCTCCTCCACTCCCTTCCTCACTCTTCTCCCCTCCCCTCTCCTCCACTTCACTCCTCTTCGCTCTTCTCCAGCCCCCCACCCCCACACCTACTCCCTCCGTCCTTTAGCGGAACCTTGAGGCGCCATTGAAATTCTGTGGTGCATCCTGCTATGAAATTTTCTGTTGATGAGGTAATGCGGAGTGGTGGTGCGGCGGCGGAGGCGGTGGGTTGTGCGCTGTGCTGCGCTGCACTAAGCTGAGCTGTGCCGTGCCGCCTGTGCTGGGCTGCTGGACATTCCTCTCCATCGTGTTTACATAATTAGCCGGAGCTCCGAGGGGCCTACTCTGCCAGCTCCGGCAGTGAAAGGGCTTAGTTAGTAGTCTCGTCTGGGCCTCGGTCAGTCCCGACAGCTTCCGAGGGACCACTCCCTGATTCTCACCCCCCCCCCCCCCCCACACACACACACACACACACAAGGCACACTCAAAGATGAGATGTAAGCAAATGCACCCACCCATATACAGTCCACACTAACACAGTGGCTTGAACGCAAACATGCAACACACACACACACACACACACACACACACACACACACACAGTCATGTAGGCTTTTTCATATGCATATCACTCTCTCTCTCTCTCTCTCTCTCTCTGACACACACAAACACAGACATGGTGAAGCACATACATACACACAAATATGCACTCATAAACATACACATACTGAAACACACATACCGATATGCTCAAACGCACACATGCCAATATGCACAAACATACACATGCCTAATCTTTACAAATCAAAGCGCTGCAATGAGTAAGAATCCTCATCTTATGACAAAATCCAATTACTTGGGTATTTCTTGTGTGTTTGCCTTGTGTATGTATTTTTTTCCTGCGTGAGAAATAGAGAAAAACAAGAAGAAAGGAGGAACGATAGCAAGTGTGTGTACGGCTTTCATCTGGTTTAGCATTTTGTGCATAGAGGCATTTGTCTTAAAAGTACATGACTGAGGAGCCACTGTTAATTATTGCAAATTGATTTTCACTTCAAGCCGGTTCAGAATGCAGCTGCATCGCTATCCCCCCACCACCCCCCACCCCTCACACACACACACACACACACACACACACACACACACACAACGCTCCATTGTCCCATTTACAGACACTGTAACAGTAATTAAATACTTCAGAGTGACGCATAAACGAGGATTCATTTATTAGGGCCAGCACTGTTAAAATAAAACTTTTGCCGAAGTCACCTTCACACTCCTTTGCGGTATAAAGTCGCTGAACTGCGGACAGTGTCATGTTAGCTCCTCTAGACGACACCCGCTTCTACTTTCTACCTCTCTCTCACCTCATCGTTCTTCAGTTCAAGTCCAAGTCATTTGCCTTAAATGGTGCATAAACCACAATTTCTTGGAATGTATGTAATTTTTGAAGACTTGTGACTAATAAGTTTGCCTTATATTGGGAACTTTGCTTTTGATAAGCTTTTAAAAACGCGTTTGCACAGCACGAAGGGAATTAAGCAGCAGATCGGATCGAGGAGCAAATCCTCCCCCTGTCTCATTTTTTTGTGTCTGTCTGGAGAGAGATGATTCGGCGCTGGCACGGAGGCAACCTGACACAAATCTTCATTAGATGGGGGCTGATAAAGCCATTAATCTGTCCTTTGACTGCTTTGTTTTCCCAACGTTTTTTCCCTCCCCGGCGTCCACCCACTCACACACACACACACACACACAGCGGAATAGGGATCGACCGATATGGTTTTTTCAGGGCCGATACCGATATCAATTATTACCAAAACAGGAGGCCGATAACCGCTATGTAAAACCGATATGTCAGTTGTCAAAAAGGGGGGTAGATAGTAAAGGCTATATATGCTGCAAAAAATTAATTAAAAATCATTTCATTATGCAAACTTTTCTTTCTTCTTTTGATACACAATTGTCTATCAACTTGCATCACTTTGCAAGTGTAAATCCTGTGTATCATGTTAATCCAAGAGGTGAGTTATAGCAATTATTTTCATATAGTAGGCCTGCACAATGGGCAATGTGCTTGTTAAGGGACCTGTCACGAAGAGGATGCTTTGCCATCGTGTGTGTGAGTGCACGAGAGGGAGAGGGAGAAGAAGAGGTGCATGCGCGATGGCAAGTGTTACGGTTGAATAGTTTAACAAAACAGTTTTAAAATAGTTCTTAGGCTATTTAAGCATGCAATTTGTGTCCATGTGTAGGCTATAAGCTACACTTTTGAGAGCCTAAAAGGCACGTTAATAGCCAGCTCAGGACGCGATTTTGTTGAGGTCGGATTAAATTACGGTTGGCCCTGGGTGCATGTAGTCTTTTCTGACCGTCCGTTTCAAAAAGGAGCAATTAGACTTCTTGACGTTCGCTACCGCATAATTTAGGACTTGTCTGTACTATGTCCGCCGAGGTTATTCACAATTAACGAACGAGGCGGAGGCAGAGAACTCCCGACGCGCAGAACCCGAGTTTGTGGGATAACTAGTAAACAGCATCAGTAACGTGCATCAATCGGGAATTCGCTAAATGAAGGAAGTGGGTGCTTTACTTATTGATCCGGATCAAAGAGACAATAGCTTACAAAGTGGTGTTTTTGTAACTTCACTGTAGATGATTGTGATTCACTGCAACTTCAGCAATGTAGGCTACCTTCTTACCTTCAAAAAATAGCTCTGTAGGCTACAGCTGAAGCCCAGTCTGCCTCAGTGAGAATCCTAAACGTTGTCTGTGTTCAGTCCGATCCTGATTGGCTGCATTCGTGCTAACTAACAAATCGGACGGTGTAGTGGGCGGGACAATGCTCTTGACCACAGAGCAGCAAATTCAGGGAGTAAGAGACGCTTTACAGACAAAGTAGCGCGTTTCATTCTTTATCCATTTCAATATCGGCTTATCGGTGCAAAAAATGACCGATACCAATTATTATGAATGCTAAATATCGGCCCTAATAATCGGCCAGGCCGATAATTGGTCGACCCCTACAGCGTAATAATAAGACTTACAACAAAAACTCCCCCCAGTGAGCGTTTGTAGACGAAAGAACCTTAATCAAATATCCATAATACGCGCTTATCCTGCCGATGCCAAGCTTGAAGAGTAATGGCTCATTGAGCCAGAGATTTACATAGTCAGAAGTCACCGGTTAAATGCAAAAGGACTGCTGCCTGAAGTATTTTGGTATTTAGTGCCATGGCTTGTGCTGGGACCGATGCATAAGGGTTACAGCCACATTAATCTTGCTATTACCCACTGAGCTTTTTCCCTACTGGCTCACATAAATAATGCAAAATCAGACCTTTCTTTTGCCCCAAACAAATACATTATCTGTGTGTTTATTTTCCACCAAAGTGTTTTAGATATAATCCTAGCGCTGTGCCAGCACTTTTTGTGGTGTGTATGTGTGTGTGTGTGTGTGTGTGTGTGTGTGTGTGTGTGTGTGTGTGTGTGTGTGTGTGTGTGTGTGTGTCTGGGGAAGGATGGGGGTAACCAACCAAATCCCCAAAAAGGTCCATTATTATTCAGACAATGATACAATGATTGTTAGAAGGGGAATCATACTCTGATGCAAACTGTCTCTTTCTTAGTGACCTTGTGAGGATTGTGGGGATGCAGGAGGGAGGAAATCAATGGGCTTTATCTAGCCCACTGCATGATAAATCCCACCTCTGGGCTGGTCAACAGGTCCTCGTAATGTATTGACCTCCACCACAGCAATTTATCAGTTTGTCTCGCTGGTTAAATAATTTAGTTTTTCTGCTCGGGCCATACTTAGTCTCTGTTTCCTCCATTTACTGCCCCCCCAAAAAAAGAATTAGAAATTCTGCGGTGGCAGGTTCTCGGGGTCTCAGGTTCTCCCGGAACCCCGGTCCCCATCCCCAGGCCTATCTCCAGCAGCCCAGCGTGATCAATGTGGCGATGTGCAGACGGCGTACGAAGAACCGGATCTCCCCGCACTCGGCTCTAATTGCAGTGATAGGCCACAGAGGAGCCGCCCGCGTCCTGCGAGTGTGTTTACCCCTGGATTTAATTCCATCCCTCTTCCTCGCTGCCGCGTCCGTAGACAGGGGGGCCCCTGCAGCCCCTGCAGTCATCATACAACCCCCCCCCCCCCTCTCCACACACACACACCCCAGCTCTCTCTGTCCTCCTCTCCCAACCGCCCCTCTTTCAGATCAACCCAGGAAGCCAAAAGAACATGTTTTGTAGGGAACAGAAACAAAATTGCTTTTATTTAAAATAACAAACTAAAGATTTTCTCTTTATTCAGGCCCTCAACAGTAAGCAGAGTACCTGAGGGTACTTTCTATGTTTTTTTCTTTTTAAATCAGAGTAATTGAATATAAAAAAGTAATATTTTGGTTTTTAATATTTCTGGCCCTTTTTGTGAGGATTTCGAAATGTTTGATTTCTTTTGAAGGCATGTGTAATAATTAATAATTAGTCCTTCAGGCTTCCACACAGAGTCTGCTTCTGAAGTGCCCATGAAACAGCAGAGGACGTGCTTGAGATACAGACAGAGGAAGCATCCAATTTTCACCTAACACCCCCCCCCCCCCCACACCCCACCACCACCACCACCACCGTCTCCAACGATTTCTTGCAAGTTATATACTATTCAGGAAAGGAATGCTTGAATTTGGGAGGTAGAGTCTCCTCTTCTGAGACACAGAGAGGAGCTGTTTTTGCTGTTCTGCTGGCTGGTTTGTTTTTCCTAGACGTTATTTGTAGATAGCAACACACTGTCACGCCCATGTTGTGAGCATATATATACATGCAGCCAGGATGAATGACAAATGCTGCAGATTTGCGGGTGCTAGCAGGACAGCATTCGGTAGGGTGGAGGGAATATGAGATCCAAAAAAAGGTGTGTGTGTGTGTGTGTGTTTGTTTGTGTTTGGGTGGGGGGGGGGGTCCGTATGGGTTTGTGATGGGGGCGAGGGGTGCAGGGAGGACATGCCAAGTCTTTGGTTGAACCTTGATCCAAAATTCCCCCCTTAACCAAACTGTACTGCTCGAGATGAAAGTCCGAATTGTTCTGATATGCTGATCAAAGCAGCCTATCTCCCCACTCCAAAGGAACACCTGGAATTCTAATAGTGAATTCTGTGAGCGAACGAGCGTCGTGATGCATAATGTATTTTAAACAATGTTTGTGTAAACATCTGCTCAGGGTGTTTATCATTTATTTATTTATTTGGTTTATTCACCCCCCCCCCCCCCTCAACCCCAGTGTTGCTGATTTGTAGATTATAATTGACTAATCACAAGACGTTTGTTAACTTGCTAACCCCCCCCCCCCCCCTCAACCCCAACCCCCCTCACAGTTGTTATTCCTGCTTTGGTTTAGTATTGAATCCACAAACAGGCCTCAAAGGCATCAACTCTGTGGCTGAATCCATAAATACAAACACACACGCACAGTATGCTATGACACAGGGCCCGTGTAATACCTTTGGACCATGGGTGGATTTTGTGTGCATTTCTTTTCCCTTTCAAAGCATCCGCAGGTCGAATAGTGCGCGTCAACGCTTGTTGACGCTGGCATCGCGGCCGCTCTGGCACCTCACATAAGGATCCGCTATTATGGTTTTTAATGAAGCGTTCCTATGCATTACGCTAATCTCCTGTGTGGCGACGAGAATGTCTGGGCCACAGAGAATGTTGCCGCCCCCCCCCCTCTCTCTCTCACTCCTTCTCTCTCTCCTTCTCTTCTCGTAACCTGTTAACGCGTCACCGTGCACTGCAGCCCTGCCGTCCGTTTGCTGACATGATGACTTTTGGAGTGAGTGAGCCAGGGCTGCCAATAGTGTCTGGATTGAAACAAGCTCGCGGAGAAGGTGGCACCGTGTACCTCTATAAATACCGCTGTCTCACTTAAATCAAATGGGCCTCGCCTGCTGCGCTTAGAACCCCGTCGTAATAGCCACACTGTTTTTTCACACGTCCCCTTTGCGAAGGGGCCAGGAGGTGAGCCAGGCCGGGCTAGCCAGGATTGTGTTCCACAACACGTTTGCACAAATTGCACGCTTATTGACATTTAAGTGCAGAGGCGGAATGTTTTTTAAAACAAACGTCATTGTCTGATAATTATTGAAGGGTGAGGGATGGCATTTCAGAATGTAATTGCTGTTTTTTTTTCTCTCACTCACTCTTTTCTTAATAATTGTCTGGATTGGTGGCATGGCACTGTAATTGTACAATGATTCAGGCCAATGCCTGGGCCCAGACAAAGAAAAAAAAAAAGGGCACAACCTTTTAATAGAATGTTCTTCACAAAACATATTCATTGCAGTGCATTTCTTGCTTGTGAGAGAAACAGCATCATGAATAACGCCTTTTCAAACAGTAAAATATTACGTTAAGAAAAGTATAGAATCAGATTTTCTCTCCCCACGTTCATTCAAGTTGTTTTTGGCTTCTCATGGAGGATGTGTCCTCAGGGTTGCCTGTAACAAATGCTGTTGCCGTAGTAACTGGGAGCTGATAAATGCACTTGTTTGTTAAAAACAAGTGGCCTTAAAAGACAATTTCCACAAGGCAGCGGAACCGGGAAACCCCAGATTTTAAATGGCAGTGCTCCCCAACACCCCCCCCCCCCCCCCCCAAAAAAAAAAAAAAAAAAAAACATCCCCAATCCCCCATGCCCTGTTCACTGCTGTATAAAATGAACCGCCTTAGTCGAGGATAAGATATTCTAACCAACACTGCATTCTCCTAAGTCACTCAAGCATGTTATCTAGATGTGGATGTTGTACGGCAGATTGGGAGGCAGGTCTTGCATTTTCACCTCCCTGAGAGACTCCAGGTTCTGGAGGGACTACCGCCATGTAAATAATAGATACCCTTGGGTGTGAAACATACCCAAGATAACCTTCAAGACAGTTGCGGATCAGCGGATTCACATTAGTTGATAGGATTAAGGTAAAAATCTACAGGAGGCTCTTGATAGGAAAGACAATCTCCAACTGAAAGGAGGGACACGGATACATATATGGGATAAGACCGATTAGGCAAGGTAGTGGAAGGTAATCTTTCACAGTTGATCTGCTGTTGTCAGGCCAGAAGGTGGTCACATGACAGCTTGACTATTTTCGCTCTCCAGTATCCAGGTGGCAATAGTATCTGCAGGCCATGTTCTTTATGGCCATTGGAGCATTTGACATTTCACAGGAAGAATCTTACCATATATTGCCCTCCATATATCGCAATACATCACTCAGTATATACAGTAACATTTGATATTTCATGTGGCCCCTTCAGTGTTTTGGAAGCTGTGATGGTGAAGTAATTGCTGGACACAAATTATCACTAGTTTCTTCACTTGTATACCAGCAGACTAAGTGCAGTTCGCTGCAGAAGTTGCTTCGTGTTTTCATGATGCCGTAATATCTTTTTCACAGGCGCGTTTGCGAGTGCACAGATGAGACAATTTTCCACCCACCATCTTTTTTTTTCTCTTCTTTCTGCCCATTTTCTACCCGGCATATGGCAGCATCCATGAGAGGGGTAGAGGCAGATAGAGAACACAAACGCCTTTTTTTCCCCCGCCCGGTCCCCCCCATCTGTCGGTCCAGAAGACAGCACCCAAAGCGAGCGTCGCTTCCCATCTCCCCCACTGCAGGGCCCCCTCTGAAGCCAGAGACCCCGTGCTGTGCCACAGTACTGTGGGGCTGTGGTCTGCCCTGCAAAACACCCCCCAAAACATGCACTATTATTGTTGTTGTTGTTGTCGTTGATGTGATAAGGGTTGTGTTTGCTGAGTGGAAACCACGACGACACAATAACAGTCAGTGTGTGGATGCCTTTTCAAATGGAGAATCATCAGTGGTGGTGCATCAGGATCTGCTTTGGATATAAAGAAAAACAAAGGTATTAAATACGAGTACAAATGTACATACGGAAGCTGGAACTGGCAAAAGACAGAGTGGGGTTAGACAAATGAACTTAATGGAGGTACAATTCCTGTGTTCATTATTCAGCTGTGTGTGAGCTGTACACCGAGTGGCATTAACGTGACTTTGGAAGAGGAATCGGAGAGTAATAACTCATAAAACAGAGTAATTAGTACAAGCAGCTGTAACACAATGACCCCCATTCATCAAAGCAATTGGTCCTTCCTATTTTAAATGTGCACCGTTATGTAGTTAGTTATATATTTATTTTTGTGAGGCAAAAAGTTTGTATTGCAAATGGCAGTGCTGCCTCTCGTTAGCAATTAGAGAGGTGTTAGCGCTTTCTAGCTAATCTCTCTCCTCCTCCTCTCCCTCTCATTCTCGACTTCTCTTTTACTTTGCTTCCTTGTCTTTACCCCTTCTTACCTGCAACAGTGGCATGTACAAGTCAACCTAGCACGCACACGCAGACAGCACTAGGCCTCTGGGTTAGCCTTGTGGATAGCTCTGCTATACTATGCTATATACTGTGCTACCCTAAGCTGCCGCCTGAAGGACGCAGAGACTGCGGGCGCGTTCGGGCTGAGAGCGGGGTGCACTAATCCACCAGCTCCTCAGGCTACTTTATTAGCAGGAAGTGTAATTAGCCAGCGCACAAGCAGGGCCAAAGGGGGGGCAGACCTGCGATAATTGAAGTCTGCGGAGACACCATATAGACGCAGGGCCAGTGAGTGGCGTGGGCTCGCGTTAGCATTAACTCTTAAGGTCACCCAGCCTGAGGGGCCGCGGAGCCAAAGGTTCAAATGCAGATTAAATGCTACTGCCGAAGCACAGGATAAAGGGAGTCCACAGAGAGGAGTGAGCTAACGTCAACCTTGGCCACACACATGCTTTTTAGGTAAGAGAGGAGATTATGGTACGAGGAGAGGTATGTGGTACGATAGCTCTGTCTCCATCCTAATTGTGGTTCACTGTGTGTGAGCTGGAGAGAAGAGGGAAAGGGTGGTTTCAGGCTAGTAATAACCTCTCCTAGATGTTTTTCAGAGGATTTTTTTAAATAATTTGTCATGCATCCTTTGAGCATTAAGATGTTTTACAAGGTGTCTTTGCCTTTGACTTCTTCTCTGCCCCTCATCGCTGGAAATATCTAAAATCAAATTTATTCCAGAAATGAGTTTTTTTTTTTTAAAACAGAAAGATAAGGGCATGATATGCTTTAATCATCATTTACTCTTGATTAGAAAATCAATGGCCTTTGATGGTTATGTGTGTGTGTGTGTGTGTGTGTGTCTGTGTGTGTGTTTGTGTGTCTCTGTGTGTGTGTATGTCTCTGTGTGTGTGTATATGTTTGTGTGTGTGTGTGTGTCTGGGGAGGGGGGTGGGGGTGTGTGGGTTCTCGCAGTCCTTTGGTGTTTTTGAAGTGTGACAATGATGGTGCTAACTTGTGTGACCGGCTTTTCTAAATCGCAGCTATCTTCTGTTGTCGTGGAGTTCCATTCTCTTTAATGTGATGGTAAAGTCCCCTCTCATACTGTATATAAAGCTTGTCTGAAAGACATTAGTGTCTTTTTAACTTTGCTTAGGAAGCACAGGGAAGCCTTGAAAGCCTGTTTCTCTGTGAACATGTAGTGTGCGTGGCCTTGCACGGCTTACAGTGGAGACAGGGAATAGAGTTGTCACTCATTTCCAGCGACATTTCTCAGATGTAACGAGCAAGCGACTGGTTCACACACACTGGTTCAAACACACACACACACACACACACACACACACACACACACACACAAACACAGACATGCAGACACACACAAACACAAACACAGACATGCAGACACACACACACACACACTCGAAATAGCCTGTTGGTTAAGCAGATGCAGTCTTATAGCCAAGTGATTTTCTGTCTCCGTCACCCAAGTTTATTTGTGCTCTGGAATTCGACACGCTGCTTAGCACATTATATGTGAGCTATACACACAGCCTGACACAGTGTTCTATAGAAGACCAAAGTTTTAACATGGTTTGTTTTTTACATAAAATGATACATTCTCTGCCTTTGAATAAAAACATTTGGGTCTTTCTTTAGAATGGAATACAAATAGAAAGGCATAAGGTATAATCACAATTCAAACTGATGGCCCTGCTGTTTTGTTATTCTCTTGTCAGGCCTCTAATTGCTATATTTACAACAGTGACAGCGCAGGCATGACAATTCTAATTGCAGACCAGTAAATCAGTATGGTCAGAATGATCATTTGGGAAGTTGAACAGGTACCGTCCTGCCCTGACTTTGTGTAATGATATCGCGCCTGTTGTCACTCTGACAGCTTTTACGGGGATTGTATTGGAATGGAAAAGTGGCTTTATGATATACAAATTGATATGATTCAGCTGTTGTGATTTGGATGATTACATATTACATTTGTATACAAATTATATTTCCAAATATGAAAGCTTTTGGAGAGGACCACGACAGCTCTAGCTGTATGTGAAGAATAGGATTTTAACAAAGGGTAGGATCATATTTAAGTGTTAGGTTATGTAGTTATAGTATTAAATATAGTGTCATACACTCATTGCCATTGTATAAAAGCACTCAATTTCCATGAGGGTCGTCTCACTATACACCAGTGAGTCAGATATAGCTGGAAAATATACCGGATAACATGACTCATGTTTAATGAAAGATACTCAGAATACACAGAACAATTATACACTGTATATATACAATTGTTAATAGAAATGTTATCAGTATAGATTAGTGCTATCATTCCCCACATAGGAGAATCTGTTGAAATGCAGAGTTTTTGAGTAAGTGAATTAGCATGAAGATGTTACTGGTGAGTTATGAGCTCTTAATTCCCAGTTTGATTAGGATGACAGCTGGAAACAAAATGAGCGCCCTGGGCTGGAATGAAAGTTTTTTTGGTCTCGCGCTAGGCTTATTCCTCTCCATCCTCTTTTTTATTATTCTTCCTATTTATTATTATTTGTTTATTTATTTATTTTTACACGGGGCAGCCATATTCCCCCTGCTAATGATATTGGGCATGACAGCACTCCTCGCACACAAATGAGCACGGCTGTGAAGACAACAGGTGGTCCCTCTTGGGATAAGCTCGGAATCACTCTCTTTTCTCCTCCCTGTCCCCCTGTTTTGATGGGAAATTGTTGAAATTAATACTGCTGTCATTCTGGTTTGTGTTCACTGTCTAGAAGAGCTGCCTAGTTACACACGTGTGTATACGCCCAAGCTCTGCATTACTCACCGAAATCACTCTGCAGACTACCGGCTAGATCTGTCACAATCAGTTCTATTCAAGAGACGCTTCTACTCAAAATTTTTGATTGAATACAAAAACAAAAATGTTTGCTCTCATCATAGGGATTGCTTTATTGCAGAAGAGTCAAACAATTTCATTAAGGTCTTTTTCATTCTTAACCCAGATACTTCATGTTTCTGACTCACCCGGCTGTTGATCTCACTGAACGCACAATGTAATTTTTGGGGCGAATTAGACATAATAACCACCCGAAGTGTTGAAAATAGTTGTGTCAGTTGCAATTATTGAAAGTGAAGTAGTGACTTATCTCTGTGGGGAATAGGCCCATCAATCACACCCCAGTGATTTTCCTTTCATTTTTACCTTTAATGGCCCTGTTTCCTATAGTGCTGTCTGGATAAGATTAGTGATTGAACACCAAAGTGAGATATACCCTCCGCAATAGGAGCTGATTGGGGGCCTGTGACCGGCGAGATTGAAAAGGTACTCGGCGGCGCCGTGTTGAGTTGTGTCCAGCAACAACAAAAACAAATGCAAACGGATGGTGGACCCCATCTCCCCCAACACACACACGCACACGCACGCGCACACGCACACACACACACACACACACACACACACACACACACACACACACACACACACACACACACACACACACACAAACACACAGGCTTGTACATGTGTACTTACACATGTAGCATACAGAATCACTGCACTCATACACACACACTCCCTCTCTTTCTCACACATACACTTACATGTACACGTACACGTACACATACACATACACATACACATACACATACACATACACATACACATACACACACAAACACACAGGCTTGTACATGTGTACTTACACAGGGAAACATACAGAAGCTCTGCAATCATACATACACACTCCCTCTCTCTCTCATTCTCTCACTCTCTCTCTCTCTCTCACTCACACACACACACACACACACACACACACACACACACACACACACACATGCATAGTCACCTTTCTTTGGTTTCAAGGGTGAGAGAAAATGAAGAAGTGATGTGTGCATGAATATTTATGGCTTCCTTTAATACTCTGGAGTGCATTACATACACAAGGAGGCCTCATACGTCTGATCAGATATGATGTACGTAATTGTGCTGCTTGTTGGAGCGTGGAAGGAGAGAGTGCTTTTTTTGTATTGATTAACTAACCGCCGCTCCTTTATATCGCATTGTATGTGTTCAGGTGGAGAACGTCTGTCTGACTCATTTGTGAGCTTTATTGCTGTCTGTTTCACAGTATCTGCCGAGCCGTTATCACATGCTAATGAGATGCTTTGGCTCGACTGCCAAAAAGCATTTTCCCCTCACACGCTCGCGTAGCATCAAAATCATATCCATATGTAGGATCGGTAATTGAAGCGAAAGGTTGCACAGACTGAATTTGCTCAGTTTGGTTCTGCTTCACGTTGCCGTCTAGTTTCTGTGTCGTAAATATCTCTGTTGCTAATTCGTATGAAAAATTGATGAATTTTCAAAAATTCTCATCTTACTTTCCATATATGAAACTAAGCAAGCAAGCAAACTAATTTCTGTTTTGAGTTCTCAATGTGTGTATATAAAGCCTGCGTGGTATTTTGGTCGTTGTTTAGCCTACATTTTGTGACAGTAATGGCCCATGGAGGTGCCCTATCTTGGCCATAATGAAGTGGTCCTCATTGGCCCTGAATGGAGGATAGTTAAGGCTGGTTATGGCTGATGTGAACTTGGGCAGGTGCGGCAGTCTGTCTAAGACAGCTTGGCCCAGTAGGCTCTTGGTCCTGTGACGTCCTGCTCCATTTGGCTCAAATGTTTATTATAGACACACACACACACACACATGTCTACACATGCACACGCACACATGCACACGCACACATGTCTGCACACACACACACACACACACACACACACACACACACACACACACACACACACACACACACACACACACACACACACACACACACACACACACTTCTTTGTGCTTAGCTCTGTTCCTTATGCTGAGTTGAAATAAATCACTGCATCTTACCCTCACATTGAAATGTACAGTACTTATATAACTAACATAGCCTTAGAGATAACTGGCAGTGTATAATGAGGATTTAATGGAGATTTCTCCTTATACATGAGGTGTCCATAGCCCCCTCTCTAATCTCTATCTGTAATGATTGTGCTGCTCCTGCTGCACTGCTATGCAGTTTGACAGAAATATTTGTGGGCATTTTTGTTCCCGCATGTGTGACAAGACAAGCAACTAAGGGTGTACAAGTTCCTGTGTGTTTCCTGATATGAAATGTTGGTTCAAATCAGCATCTCACAGTTTTGGCACCTGTGCAAATGATATTGGATCTCTGTTCCTATATCCGTTGACAGGAAACATGCCTGCCAGTGTATGAATTTTACGATAGGCTGGGGAACTGGTCTAAATCCAAAATAACTGTGCATTTTATTAAAAGATATAATGTAGCACTTTTACGACCAGGTTCACCTAACCGCCCTAAAGCCATATATTAGCGTTTCTATTATATTTACCTAATAGACCTAATCTTTTCCCAGTGACTACTGATACATTTTGCGGTCTATTTTCTCCTCCAAGATGTTAATGTCACAGCTAAAGGCATATTTACCCCAACATTCAATCCAATATCTGAAATAAAGCTCAACTTGTTTACTTTCATCGCAGTGATTTGCATTTGACTTTCCTACAAAGGCAAAAAGGTTTTCACTGATGCACATTAGTTCCATTTGTCAGTATGTTTTTCACTCCCTTTTCTAACCTTTTTTCACAGCAGCCAAAGGGAGCGTTAAGAGGACATCAGCATATATGCACATCAGGATGTTTAAGCACAGCAGGGTAGAGGTGAAGGAGAGAGAAATGACTAAAGGAGCCATGCCGCTTCTATCAGCTCTTTTTGAAAAGTGGGGGGTGGGTGGGGGTGGGGGGCATAAGGGAAGTTTGAGATGCCCGAGGTTATCCTCTCACCTCGATGGCCGTTGCTCTGTCCACCACTCCGCCCCCCCCCCCCCTTTTTATTTTCTCTCTACCACCTGGAGTGTGTCCCTTGCTTGGCCCCTTCAGAAAGTTGCTTTATTTTATTTTATTTTATTGCACTTTATTTATTTATTTATTTTTGTTCAGCGAGCGAGAGAAAGAGAGGGAGAGAGAGAGAGAGAGAGAGAGACAGAGAGAGCACGCGTGAGAAAAAGAGAGAAAGAAAAAAAGTTTGCGTAAAGTGCTAAAGGCGGCGGCTGTCTCTGGGAGAGGGCTGTGTAGTGTGCTACTGTAATCGATTAGCAGAGGGGAGAGGGCTGAGCGGGGCACAGGGGCCAGGGTGGAGGAGTCATCATTACCTCCATTATTATCTGGCCTCAAACACTTTGGGGTGTGTGGGTGTGTGTGTGTCGGTGTGGGTGGGTGTGGGTGGGTGTGTGGGTGTGTGTGAGAGGGGGGTGGTTGGCTTGGCTGCATGTAGTTCCAGGGTTGTCACCTGCCTCGCAGATCTCCTTTATCCCTCGCACACACACACACACACACACACACACACACACATGTACAGTACAGACAAACACACACACACCCATTGGCAGGTCTTGAGGCTTCAGGTGACATTCAGTGCAGTGTTTCATAAGAGACAAGGACTCATCTCATTCCTGGGAATTCAGGACACCCGTGGGCAACGTGGGCAAGCTGCGGCGCGTCATCAAACGGAACATTACTGTGTGTGTGTGTGTGTGTGTGTGTGTGTGTGTGTGTTCCTGCGCTTGCGATGTTCTGCGTTATTCTATGGACATGAAACACCAGTGAGATGGGAAGCACGTACACACACGCACACACACACACACACACACACACACACACACACACACACACACACACACATACACACACAAATAGAGAAAAAGAATCAGACTGGATCTCAGGTTGGGATGGAATAACATACAAATTCTGAGTATCCCCTTGCTGGGTATCTGGCTGGCAGTATAAACCCAATAAATATGCATCTGCAGCACGCCCTTGACAGACAAGCCCCGGGAAGATACCGGCTCTAATAATTACACGGAGGGACAGGCGCGGCCCAGCATGGGGGTATCTGCGAGCAGGATCAGTTTTCTTTAGAACCTTCCAGAAAAGTGCTCCCTGCCGAGAGGAAAATGTTAGCCCCAGATAAGGTGACGTAGGCTGGGTATTTAAGACGCACTTTTGTCTAAGTTATTAGACAGGAAGGGACACGAGCCCGCTGCCCCTACCTCCCCATGCCTC
Organism: Alosa sapidissima; assembly: GCF_018492685.1. Lineage (NCBI taxonomy): Eukaryota > Metazoa > Chordata > Actinopteri > Clupeiformes > Clupeidae > Alosa > Alosa sapidissima. The sequence goes on from NC_055963.1 coordinate 18,456,041, forward strand.
CTGTCCCTCCCTGCTCCGACATCGCCAACCCCTCTGTGATAAGAGCCGTCATGAAGACGAGGAGAGAAGGATGCTCATCGTTTTTTTTTTTCTTCTCTCGTTCTTCTCGCTATGCCTATATTGCTTTTGGTGCTGTTTTCGTCGGGGCAAAAACAATATAAATTACGCAGCCTCTGAAGGATGGGGCGCTCCACACGAACACTGTGATGGGGTATTGATTCTCACTACAATGGTAAAATTGCCTGTCTGCCTCCGAGCTCCAAACACACATGTGACAGCTTCAATATAGGATAAGAACTGTGCCCCAGCGACGAGGCCTGTCCCCAGTCTCGGCCTCAGCCTCTTCTCTCTCTCTCTCTCCCCCCTCCTCTCCTGCCCCCGCTGCTGGTCCTCTGGCTACGCAGGGCTGTAACAGGGAAAGAGCAAAGCATACGAGGTGTTTGGGGGGGGCTGCCATCTCTCTGTTGTGTGTTTCAGCGTTGGAGAGGAGGGAGAGAGGGAGAGAGAGAGAGAGAGAGAAAACGGAAAGAAAAGATGGCCTCTAGCTGTGAGGATCTGCGTCGTTTATGCATGGCAATCTGGCAAGCCGTTAAAAAGACAATCCATTTTTAGTGATAAAAGGGGACAAGAGAAGGAGTTTTTAAATTTTAACCAGTTATACAAAGCCTGTAGGCCTTCTCGTTTTCCATTAAAAAGATGAAAATTTTGTGTGAGAGAATGGAGAGTGCTTTTTAATCTGCCTGTGTGTTAGAGAACAGTGAAATAAACATACTATTTTAGTCTTTTAATCATTTGTCATCTTTTGATCACAGTCCGTCAATATTTGCTTTATGCCATATTTCGCAAAACTTTGGCCGCTCCGCCTTCAGAGTGATTACAAGTGAGAAAGAGCACATGATGAAACGGAATGGAAAATTAAATGATGTTAATTATATATTCGTAACTGGAGGGACATTGCCGTCTATGACGTGTAAATATGTGGTAGGCTACCGAGCTTAAATAATACAATCTCTGAGTCACTTTTGACTATGTTCATGTTTATTGCATGAATTTTATTCAGTCTTTTTCAAGATCCTTTATATATGATGACAGCTTCAGCGAAATTGAGATGTCAAGCAATGTAGTTCGTTTAAAGCCCATCGAAGTAAATGGTGGTTGTCTGAAGGCTCTGTCAAGGCACAAATCATGGACATTAGTTAAAAGAAAGGGCATACATAACGGCACTGGAGATTTCATGTCGATATGCCAGTTTCCATACATGCTGAATTGTAGATTAATCGGAATTACATTAGACCGAATAAATTCACATATTTAACAGGGCATGAAACCATAGGCACCTTGTGCACTGTGGAGGTTGATTCTAGAGCAGGGCGAGCATTCGTAACGTCTTAAGGGCCAAGGTGTGAATGTGTGACCAGAACACACACAGACATACATCCACACACCCCACACACACATATACGCACAGACATGCACACGGGGAGCAATGATGAATTAACATCTGCCTGCTGAGCAGCAGACTTTTTTTCCCCACCGTGACCTGAGGAAAAGTTCTCACTTCTCACCACGACAGTGTGTGTGTGTGTCGTCTGAACGATGACCCCCACTTTACCTCACATTACTCCAAAAGCCGACCGAGCTGCTCCAGCTCTGGGAATGGGATTCCTCTCCTTTCCCTCGGAGTGACCTTGCCAAGCGCTGGTGGAGCGCCGGTGGCAGCAGCAGCGTCGGCCAAGCAAGCCGGCAGGGGCCGGCAGAAACTCGCCAAACGTGTGATTTAAAGGAGCGCGGCGCTATGATATATCTCTTCTTTGATATATAGAATCCTGTGGATACCCACAGCTGGTCGATAAGGCCAACAAAGGCAGAATTGTACCCTTGGTAGTGTTCTGTGTGTGTGTGTGTGTGTGTGTGTGTGTGTAGGGGGGGTTGTGCAAGAGCGACTGCATGGCAATATGAAACTCGGATCCTTAATCAGGATTACTTGAAAGCGGTCCTGACAATATCTGCACACTGCTCCCCGATGATAAGCCTCATCATATGCTGAGGGGAGTGGGAGGGAGAAAGAGAGAGTGGGGGTGTTGTGTGTGTGTGTGTGTGTGTGTGTGGGGGGGGGGGGGGCATCAAATGGCTTTTAGGTGAGTTTTTTTTTCCCTTTGAGGACCTTGATTTTGCTGAGTTGATCTGAAATGGTGTGTAATAACCACACCAATTGCTGCTACTGACAAAGGCAGAAAAAAAGGGAAAAAGCCGTGAGTGGGGCTTTGTGATGTGATGCAACTGAAGGGAAGGAAGGAGCTTTTAAGAGGGGTGGGTTGGGGGGGGGGGGGGGGGGGGGTCCTCCTTGTGGTGCTTTTGTCACTGAGCGAAATGTGCTTTCATGAGTGTGACCTCTTACTGTGTGTCAGAGCAGAGCACGTTTTAACACACACTCAGCCTTGGTGTTTGGCCCCACAGACCCTGTCAACTGTGTCTGACTATTTCCAGTTCAAATGTAGATTGTATGACACAGTGGAGGTTGTTGTAACTGTTCTGTTGTTACAGATTCAGTTCTGGAAATGTGGTTCTCATTCTTATTTTCCAGAAGTTACAAATGGGGACTTGAAGATAGCCATTCAAAAGGGCAGAAAAATGTGCAGTTTATTTGGAAATCACACAGAAATAAACAAAAAGCGTTAAAACTATCCCAGCCGTCAGCTCCACCGGCCCACCTCCTACCGGATGTATCGATTAGCTCCTTAGTCTCCGGCTTTGGTCCTGTGTGAAGTATTGCTAATTGTCCCTGTGTTTCCCAAGTTCAAGCGCTCTGTATTTTCTGTGGCGGGTGGGATGTGACGAGAGTAATCCAGTGGAGCACTGATGGAGCACTGATGGATGTGAGTGTCACGGCCAATGTGGAGATGCACGGAGAGAGCAATCCCATTAGTACAATCAGGGGAGGCTTATGCCATTGTTGGGGAACTGGGTTTGAAAGTAGACACTTTTTGAAGCTCCCTCCAAATATAATTGTGCATATCTTTTGATGACTTGCATCTAATTTGGAATTTGCATATCCTGCCGAAGTGTAATTTGTCTTTGATGATTTGCTCATATTTAATGGATTGGGGATTGCCTGCTCTCCAGCCTTCTCTCGTTCTCTCTCTCTCTCTATTTATTTGACTGTGCATGCAGTTCAGAACTGAACAAGGCTCCTCTCTCTCTCTCTCTCTCTCTCTCTCTCTATCGCTGCTCTTGTTCTATCCTCTGAGCATCACAATGCAACAACTTCAAGGTACTCTTTGACCAGTCAAGCATCGACAGAGCACTAATATCGTGGGCTCCGATGCGCTGCCGAATTCCTGCAAGTTGGCTGTTTTTAGACTGCATATGTGCATCAAGAGCCTACTTGTCTGTGTACCTGTGTGTAGGCTACTTTAGAGTCTGTTTCTCTTTACATATTGTACTAGAAAGGACCAAACTGTGGAGAGACACATAAGAGAATAAAGTCATTACAACCATATTGTATATGTTGGCGCTCTGTCTCTGGTGAGGCTCAGTCAAGGTGACTTTGACTCCACACAAATCAATCCCTTTGTAGCAGATCAAAAAGCCAGCACCATGAGTTGAAACAGAAGGGCAATGCTCCGACAGACGTGGTGATCATGAAGAAAAATGAACAAAGATCTAAATGTAAATCAACTTCAAGGACCAAGGGCCACCCCCAGCGTGTGTGTGTGTGTGTGTATGTGTGTGTGTGTGTTATTGCCCCATGGTACTGTAGAAGTGGCAGGTCTGGCCAGTAGAGGAGCCTTGTTCAGTTCTGAACTGCATGCAGGTTCGCCACAGTCAAATAGAGAGAGAGAGAGAGGGAGTCCTGCTGTGAGAGGAGCATTTGAAAATGATAGGGGTGGAGATCATTAGAGACCATAAAGAGTATCATTTGGATTCTTGGACCATAATCTGATTCTGGAACAGTTTTGAAGATGACTTAGACATGCCGAGTGCTGTGATAAGATACTGTGATATAATCTATTATGTGTTTCACTTCAAGATAAACTTTCACTTTGCCAGTGAGCTGTAAAAATAGCTGTTGATTTTAGTATTCTAGTTGCATGCCAATATAATCGCGAGGAGAAAACTGCTAAATGCTAATTGAATATTCAATCCTTAGCCTTTCATGTAGGGCAATACAATATCCAGCCAAATTATGACACTTACTGTGCTTTGGAGAAATGACCTCTCTTCAAAAAAAGCATGCTAGCACGCTAGCCCTACAGATTTCCCACCAGAGCTAAAGTGTCTAATAAGTGCCTGGTGGAGTCAGCCGGATCACCCAGAGCTTGTCAACAGGTACCGCCTCATTCCTCCTGGGGAGCAGATAATTTCATCCTATTAATTACTAAAGCCCAGAAATATGTGCATATGTCATCCCAGTTCATTTCAGTCCGTGTGCATTTGGGTGTGTGTATGTGTGTGGCTGTGTGTTTGCGTGCGTGTGTCTTTTTATCTGTGTGTGTGTCTGTGTGTGTGTGTTTGTGCGTGTGTGTGTCTGTGTGTGTGTGTGTGTGTGTGTTTGTGCGTGTGTGTGTTTGTGCGTGTGTGTGTGTGTGTGTGTGTGTGTGTGTGTGTGTGTGTGTGTTTGGGTATGTGTTAAAGGCAGAACAAGTGCTTGTGTGTACGCCACAGGCTAGTGTATGTGCTAGTGCATTCTATACGGTACCTTTTAGGTCTGCTATTTAATTCACCTAATCTTCTTGAGAGCCTCCGAATGTGCAAACCCTTCATTTATGGCCTAGCCTCTGGTGCAGGATGATAAAAAGATGCTGTCTAATTTTGCGAACACCTCAGTCATATAGCCACTATCTCCACAGGGCCTGCTAGTTTATTAAAAGCCCGGCACAGGAGCCGTGGAGTTCAGATCAAGGTGTTTGTTTTCTTACCTGAGACGCTCCCACAACACTCCATGGGATAAAAGCAAGAAAGTGCCAGAAGGCACAGCCGTTTGCATAGAAGGACAAAACAAGTGTCCTTTGTCCTGCAGTTTAAAAAAAGCCATGCAGCTTACGGACCCAGAATGCATTTGCTGAAGCTGTGGAGGTTCGGGGCGAGTACCTGATTTCCATGCCGACGAGTGCTTTTATGAAATAGTAGCTTATGTAACATTACTTATATCATTTCCTTGCTGTATTTTTCTCCCCCACAGACACCTTTGCAGCTGCCATTTTGGTTTCCCTGTTTGGTTTGCCCTCTGACCCTTGACCCCTGACCTCCTGCATTCTCTTGGTAACCATTTCATTTGTGTTTTTTCATTTTGATTATTGTTTATTGTATTGTATTTATATTTGGACCATCTTGACTTTTAATCCATCAATATATCCATTGTTTGATTTTTTTACAGGTCAGACTTACGATTTGTGTATAGTTTCGTGTTGTACTTTACATTTCACTTCACACAAGCCTTTAAGTTGTGTCTCATCTTTTCAAATACCACTACATTTTCCATATACCTTTGCCAATATCCTACAGATTCATTGCAAACCATTTTAGTTACATTTTCATTCATTTTCTATACCAAGAACTCCTCCTCTCTATTCTGCTCCCACTGCTTGTAGCTCTTACAATTATTCACATTGGTTGTAGTCCTTGTTATTGAGCGTATGTTTGTGTCAGACTGTAATAGTATCTAGTATGTTTGTGTGTGAATTAGATGCATGCTGCCTTCCAGGAATATCTTTTGCGTATGGTCTCTGAAATTGAGATGAAATGATACTTGAAGGACATATGTAATGCTGGATAATATAATAATGGACCAGTAATGTAATGTAATTCCTTTAGAGAAGCATTGATTTCCACTAGGCGATGTTTTTTTTTCGATGGTGAGTGTGAGAGTGATTTTGTGTAGGGTTGTGTGTGTGCGACTGTGCGTGTGTGTGTGTGTGTGTGTGAATATGTGAATATGTTTGTATGTGTGTGTGTGGGGGCCAAGTTAGATGTGTGTCCAGACTGGCAGCAGGAGAGAGAGGCCAGTCAGAAGGTTGCCACCAGAGCTGTAGACTTGCTTGTCTCAGCAGAGCCAACATCATCCTTCGTCTGCACGTAGTAATGGATAACAGAAGAGGACATGTACGGCACCACCACCACCGCAACTGCCTCCCATTCTTTATTCCCTTACACACACATACACACAAACACACACACACACACACAAACACGCACGCAGAGACACATACACACACATACACACACAGACACACACATGCACACACATGCACACGCACATATGCACACACACATACACACACACACACACACACACACACACACACAGACACACACACACACACACACACACACACACACACACACACACATGCATTTTTCCCCTGTATGACTCACCCACGTGAAACAGCAGGCTGAGCGTGTTGACATCCCCTCCCCTCTCTTCCCTTCCTCTCCTCCCCTCACCCCACTGATGTTGACAGCTGCCCTCCAGTGCCAGCTAACAAGTGCCCATCAGCCCTGACCTGTGGCCCCCTCTCCTGCTCTCCTGTCTGGACTCACGTGCTGCAGGGAGGCCTGGCTGGATTGCGCGCCGGCTGGACTGGGCTGGGCTGGTGGTGCTGCCCTGCTCTGCTTGGGGGGAGATGTGTGTATTTGTGTGTGCCTGTGTGTGCCTGTGTGTGCGTGTGCATGCGTGTGTGTGTGTGTGTGTGTGTGTATGTGTGTGTGCATGTGTGTGTGTGTGTGTGTATGTGTGTGTGTGAGACTTATGGCAGAGGTATAGTGGATGGATTATGTGGTTAGGGGGTTAGGCGCTGTCCCCTTCTTACTGTATAGACTTGTCTGTTTGTGACTGCTGCTTGCTCACTGGGCTGGACAGGGCTACGCCATATATCTACTAGCGTCAACACAAATGAACAGATACACATGAAACATGCAAACACACATACACACACTCTCTTTCACACACACACACACACACACGCACACACACAAACACGCTCACATGCATACATCATACACACAATCACACATACCTCACGGCAGTTTTTGTGCACTGAGGAACATGAAGGATGAAGGGTAGAGAGAGAAAGAGAGAGAAGGAGAGGAGGAGGAGGAGGGGAGAGCTGGTTCTCTGGGGTTGGATCTTTCCATCTTTGTATCTGACCCTCATTTGTATGGCTCATGGCTGAGTGGTGTCATGGTCGCCTCCCTGTCAGACACATAGCAGTGGGGAGCAGATCGAGGGGTCAACTTAGAGGGGGGTTTGGACGTGTTGGGGGGGCTTGTGTGTGTGTTTGGGGGGGTTGGTTGAGGGGTGTTAGAAATGACTCGCAGAGGAGACATTTTAAGTCTCAGATGACGTCAACGGCAGCTTGGCGCTGCCCTTTCCGTGAGATAATCCGAAACAAGTTGGCCTTTTTGATTTATGTGCTTGCTTTCTGCACCAACTGCTCGCAAATGGAAACTGCCACTGGAGGGAATACCAAGCAGATAGTCCCACCACAGTGCACAGTAATGACCGCCCTCCCCCCTCAAAAAAAAAATCAAATCAAAGGAATCCATCTACCTTCTCTCTCTCTCTCTCTCTCTCTCTCTCTCTCTCTTTCTCAGTAGTATCTTCCAGGCCTTCTTGCCGACCGACCGACTAGCGTTTCCCTGGCCGCACTCCTCTAATTAGAGTCCATCGGCAAGTCTGGAGATAGGGCAAGTATCTGCGCCCGCGCTGCGCTGAAGTGGAGTATGTATTAAAAATAATGCCCCACATAAGATCCCATCTGCCTTTTATCTCGCACGTCAAGCCGGCGTGTGCCGAGCACCTTTTAAAATCTCATTTAATTCAGCCGCCGCCGCTGCCGCCGCGCCTGACACTTGTCGGACAAAGGTCGTCCGCGTTGTTTTTGTGCTCCGAGGCGAAACATCACCGAGCAGTCGTTCAAGAGCATATGTGACACCAAATGTGTGAAAGAGGAGGGGGGGGGGGGGGGGGGGGTGGGGGTGTAGAGGGTAAGGGGGCCGGGGTGGGGGAGTGTAAAGGAGAGATTGTGTGACTGCCCACAGAATGACTTAATATACATGGTCATTGTCAAGATGAACTTGACGATGACGCAGGTTCAGGGGCTTTTGCCTACAAGCTGCTATTGTTTGAGGTTGCCAAGAAACTCCCTCCTTCAGCACCCGTTGTTTGTGGTAAGAATTACTTTTTTTTCGAATGCTGATGGGGTTTTTTTGCCTTGGCCGCTGATATGACTTTCGATAATGTAAAGACTTGCTTGCTCTTTACGTCGAGGGTAAATCCTCTTTTGGTGTATCAAGTGAGGAAAAATCTAGTGGGTGTGAAATATTCATCCCCAGCAAAAGAGTCTGTTTAATATACTGCAGGAGGATAGCACCAGTGATTCTAGTCCAAGATGCTGTAATCAGCACGCATCAAAGATGCCCCTCTCTCTTTCTTTCTCTCTCTCTCTCTTTCACTCTCTTCTTCCTCCAGTTCAATCAGTCTTCTGAGGCACTGGTCAAAATCATGAAATCATCTTGGCTATCACAAAAGGTTCCTCCTGAACCACTGGTCAGAATCAGGGACTCAAGTTGACTATTACAAAGATTTTCCTCTGAAGTAAATGGATTTATAATGGCTATCACAAGAGGGTTCCCTAGGACCATAGAACCTTATTCCCGATGGAACCGTATTATAACAAGGCAATTTGCTTTACCTTTGCCTCTCCATCTTACAAGCCCTTCTCAGTAATATTACCCTCTGTATAGAGGCCTGTGGCAGTGCTGGCCTACTGCAACCTCATCTTCTCCAGTCTGTTGTGTTTGGCTAACACTACCGTTTCACTGCCTGTTTAGGAGTCACTCAATTAAAGGCACATTTCAGTTTTTTGAAAAAAAGGCCCTCTCTCTCTCTCCCTCTCCCTCTATCTCTCCCTCTCTATTCTTCTGCCCCCCCCCATCCTTCTCTCATGCTCTCCGTGGCTGTGTGCTGCTTGTTGCCATGGAGGCCGTGCGGGGGGGGGGGGGGCAGCAGGTGGAGTGCCTCAGTAGCATCTGCCCAGAGTGTCATAATTAAAACAGCCTGAGTGTGCGGGGGGGGGATCACAGGGGAATGGGGGAAAAGTTTCACACCAAATCAATGGCAGTTATGGATGCTGTACCCCCCCAACCCCCCCCCCACCCACACACACACCTACCTACCGCCCCCGACATCCTCCTCACCACCCCTTCGAAATTAAAAGGGGGCATATTGAGAAAGTAGCAAGTCACTGAGGACTCCACCTCCCATTTAAAGGCAGCCTTGAGACTTGCAAGGATTAATATACCTCGTCTAATATGCAGCAGATTGGCGTTCCCCCACTGCACAGATCAGGTAAGGCCCAGTGAAGCACACATCATTTTTAAGTGCTTCATTATTTTAGCCTCAAATTTTTTTTTTTCCAGTCTAGCATTGATTTAATAAGCAGTGATGTATTTCTCTCGCCACAAAGATGTGCCACTTTACATTTCCCATACCGCTATCTCTTGGTACAGGCTCATGGATGCGCTGCACTGGAGAACTGGTTTTCTATTTGTCGCTTTTTTTTTGTTAATGTATGCAGTCTTTTTGCGAACACAGAGTGCCAAAACAAAAAACGTAGCTACATGTAAATGGAAACAAATTTGTGTTTTGAAGGCATTTCTTGTCCCAGTTTGTGACCAATTTTTTGTTGTTGTTGTTTTTCTTTTTAGCTAAAGCGCACACCACACCAACCTGTTTCTGCAGTGTACATAAATGCTCATTAAACACTTCCAAGTACGCCACGGATATGGTATGCGCGTATCCCCTCAGTGCGCACCATTTAACATGCATTATTTCTGAATCTAATTACTCACAAATGCAAGTTTAATGTGAGCTAATGTGAAACCCCTGTGTTTTTGAAAATAGCCATTTGATAGCGTCCCTTGACAGAAGCCCAAACCCCCATTAGTATTTACCGCGCATGTGACAGTTTTGTAGGGCAGGGTCTTCCAGGAGGCCAATGCAACACCTGTTGGCATGTGAGGAATTACTTTCTCTCCCCTCACTAGGCTTGTGGTGATTTTATTTTTATTTCATTTTATTTTTATTTATTTTATATATTTTTTCCCCCCAAAGGCTTTGAGCGGCCTGCTAAATGGCAAGCCGTTGTCACGGTGACCTATGGATTGATGGATCGTATGGGATGCTCAGTGCTGGCGGAGGGCTAGAGCGAAGCAGCAGACTAGAAACAGGCTTTGTGGGTCATGTTTGTCTTTCAGCTTGAGCAGATATGTGACTGCTTAATCGCTAGGGAGAAAGCTGGGAGCACGTCTAGGTTTTTTTTTTCCTCTCTCTTTTTCCCTCCCTCTCTCTCCTTTCCTCCTCTCCCTTCCATTCCATTCCATTCCCTCGCTCCAACAAACTCTGCTGGGTTGAGATCGACAGGGTCCACACGTTCTCCACTGCCACCTTTGAGTGTCACTTTCACAGCTCCTGCACACTTGAATAATATGGATGTGACAAATGGCCAGGCCGTAGTGACCTTGCGAGGCGGTGTGCTGGAAAAACAGTCTGGAGCCCTTCCACTCCCGTTAGCGCCACAGAGGGCCAACGAGCTCACTCACACACACAGCTCTCGCTGGCATCATTGCTTTCTCCATATTTGACAGCAGAGTGGTATTTCCAATCAGTATGTGGTGTGTGAGTGAGTGTGAGTGTGTGTGTGTGTGTGTGTGTGTGTGTGTGTGTGTGTGAAAGAGAGAGAGAGAGAGAGAGAGAGAGAGAGAGAGAGAGAGAGAGAGAGAGAGAGAGAGAGAGAGAGAGATGGAGGGGAGGTCTGGTATTTGTTGGCTCTGAGGTTAGGGAGGGTAGAGGAGGAGGGGAGGGGAAGGGCCTTGTTCTTGGCCTGTGTAGATGAGATTGTATTGTGAGTGTAAAAATGTGTAGCCAGGTTAGCGGGGACTCAGTGGAGATGGAGATGGGGGTGAGTGGGATGGAGGCTGGCGTTGAGGGGTGATGGAGGGGCGACCTCATCTGCATGAACAGCACTGGAGGCCCGGAGAATCTCAAATCAAGATGAAAATGAAATTGAATAATCAATTTGGCCGACCCTAATCTCATCTCTCCAGCAGAACTCTATTGATTCTGTTTTTTTTTTCTTTCTATTTTTTTGGTGGTGGTGGGGGGGGGGGGGGGGTGGCTCCCAGTTTCACTGTGCGAGCAAGCAGGAATCACTTAAAGGTCATGGTTTGATGTGTATCAGAAAGAAAAGCTCTTATTGTGGCGTGAACGGCCTGTCAAGTGTGTGTTTATCCAAGGGAGCCATTTGGAACCAGCTGTGATACGCTGCTACCGCTGAGCATTAGCTCGGCATAATGAGTCAGACATTTATTGTCCTCCCTTTCATCTCTCCTGGCTACGCAATTACAAATAGCCTGGACATGCATTGATTGAGTTGACGATGAGACAAGTACCATTCTCCACTATTATACTCAAGACCCCTCAGTAAACTCTTTGTGTATTTGTCCGGATATTTTTTCCATTTTTTAAAGCAACTTGGCGATTGTTATACCGTACGAGATTGATTTACATGATGGACAGAGTGTAAAGTGAGCCGGTGAGCTAAAGTGCCTCATGCATGAGCTGAAGCTATGGAGTGCCATTTGTTTGGGAGCATCGAGCTGACCAACCAATGTTTGTGATTTGGATCTTGCTCATGTTATAAAAGTGTACAAATAGATTTTCCTTAGTTGTTATGTTATTAAAAAAACATTCGTTAGACTTTAGACTTTGAACTTTGCCTTAGTCTCACCGTCGCGGAAGCACTGGCGGTTTATAGCAAGGATGTGTCGTATTCTCCTCTCTTTGAATTAGCACCAATTTTCCAACCTGCAGCTTCTGACATTTATCACAACGATATAGATACGGGCTACAAGGGATTTTGTAAAGGGTTGAGTGTCATTTTTCAGTGGAAGGTGAGGCACAGTAACAAACCTATGAATGCAATAAGTCTTCTGAGATAAGCTGGATATCAGGGCTTCCTTGGCTTTTATCAACATCCAAGAATGACCTTTAGGCAGAGGAGCATTGGGATAGCGAGCTTTGGAGTATTTGAGCTCAAAGTCAGGCACCAAGAAGCACAGGCCTTTATCTTGGAATATGAAAGTGTATTATGGATCAACATTTTTAAAACCTGTTTTATATACAAAATGACCACATAATAAGGCTGTTTATCCAGTTATAAAGCAGCCTGAACATCTGCCTTGATTTGAACTCCAGTTTTGTAGCAGTAGCAGTTTTTTTTTTTTCCAGCGTTCTTGCATAATATGTCCATGTATATGTAAAAATATTCATTATCTTTTCCCTTGTCATAAATTTCCATATACCCATGCGTTTGCTTGACTTGTGCTAGGAAGCGTAGGCTGTACCCCAACGCAAATTTCTTAACATCCCTCCCTTCTCTCCCAACTATGGTCCACCTGTTTTTCTCCCCGAATTCTTATTCAGGCCAGCTAAATAATGGCTACCCGTGAATACCTGATGATGTGCGCCGCTCTGAGAGAGATGCGTCTGCGCACCCCCTGCCTCGAACCACCGAGGCGGCTGCCGTGGCACGTTATGGCTCGGCGGATGGCTCGCCAAAATAAATGGCCCCAGAGAACGAGCGAGTGAGCGGGGGGTGGGGGTGGAGGGGGGTGGTTAGGGGAGCGTTCGGGCGGGAGCGAGAGCGGAGCGAAGCGCGGCATGCCGCGTGAGGTGTGGGGGCGATCCTGGTCGGTCGGCACAGTTGGGTCAATATAAAACCTCATTACGGGAGTGTCATAGAAAATTTGTGCACTTTCTGCTCCATCTAGCAGCAATTTTGCTGGATAAGCAGCGCTCTCATTTGGCCGCTTTAAGCGTTTCGTTAAAGAAGGGCTCACAAACAGGATACCCATCACTTCCCCTCCGGGCTCTGCCAGTTTAAATCCATTCCCTCCAGCCTCAGCTCGGCTGGGCTGCTGCTGCTGCTGCTGCTGCTGCTGCAACCGTGTGCACACAAGAGTAACTGTGTGTATTCTAATGTGTCTGTGTGTGGGTGTGTGAAGGTGTGTGTATATATGTGACCCTGCAAGGCGAAACCAGTCGTTTTGCGCACGGTGCTATTTTGAAAAAATCCACGATAAACAGACGTACGGGATAAAATGTTGTATTTCACATTTTCGCATAATTCAACGGTATACAGTCTACACTTTCATATTGTGAACAAATTTCACGGATAAACATACGTTTTGACTGTTAAACCTTACTTTATTTAGGTGAAGATTCAACACATTAGCAGTCATTCCCTTTGTCCACGCCGCTATAAGGTTTTACGGTAGAGCTACAATTTACTCATTAGGCTACTCATTACTCGTTACTCAATGTGTCAGCTCTCTATCGTTCTTGGCAGATGATGTAACCGAATATGAATGTGAAAGACTTGCCTTTCAGATCACAAACGGTCAAAAGCACAAACTTTTAGAAATATCCTGGCGTCATTTTAGGGTCCAGAAGAAGTTTTCCATTAGGCTAGGCTAG
>NC_055963.1:18474577-18480000 GCF_018492685.1 Alosa sapidissima
GGTGGATTGATGTATAACTGCCTTAACTGCCCTAAGAGGTGGTGGTGGTCGTTGAGCTCAGCCACTGTGCATGTGGCCTTCCCAGTTAGTCATAGCGGCTTCACCCCTCTGCGTTGATTGCATTGCTGGCGCTGGGGATCTGGCATAATTGGATCCTTGTAAGTGGGTTGGACAAGCTAAACAACCAGATTGTTGTTTGTTTATACCTTTTCATATATTAGTAACGTGCAGAGACTTCCCAAGCAGACTGGGACTTGTTTGCTCTGCTCGCCAAGCCTAATTAGTAATTTATCCTTAACATATGCCTCGATTGTGGCCCTATCCGCAATTCATGATTAACTCAACTTTAATTAGAGGTACTGATTCATGGCTGGCTCTGTCTGGACATGTAGTGGGTCCTCCAAGACACCGGTAGTCGTGTTTGGTTGTTTAATACCAAAGGTGCCCTTGATGGAGCAGGAGCTGTTGCTGTTGCTCGGCAAAATGTCTGCCAGGGTGTTCACTGACAAAAAATAACGCCATAGCCATTGGAGGGGGAAAAAACCTGCTGGAAAACATTTTTTAGTACTTGAAATAAAAACACCTCAATCCATCTGTAGACGCAGGAGAGGAAAATACCCCTTAGTTTATTTTGAACTGCATTTGGCAGCCTTTCATCCTGCCCATTAGATGCTGTACATTTTAATCAAGTCAGAAGGCAATGTTTTCCCCTCGCGGTTTATTAATATGGCCTTACTGCCTGCTTTTTTTTTTTTTCTCGAAAGTTGCAACATAACTGTATTACATTTTTAGTGGTGATCATTTTAGTGGTAGCAGCATTTCTTAAAGCACTCACTGAAACCTCAAATTGAAGACCTGGATTAGATTCTAGCTCTTTTGCACCGGAGGAATTAAGTGACCTAAATGGCGTAACATTCAAAATCGCGCATTCATTTTTAAACATTTATGTCGCAGCGAAAACACTGCTCCTTAACCAACACCAAAAATAGAATTCATATTCTCTCCACAACAGCAGCAGTGAAGAGGGAAGGAAGGCAGCTGAGCTCTGGCGAGCTGGAGGGGAGAACGCGTTGTTTGTTTCTCGCCCCGGCTGACGATATGCTTGTGAGTGTTGGCAGGACCACTCAGACGCCTGCCGTTGACTGCAGCTGACTCTGTATCTTCTCATCTCCATGTTCGCACTGAGGGAGCCTTGTTGAGTCACAGTCCTCGACAGATATTCCCTCCGCAAGCATAGGATTAATGTCACTGGAATTCAGATGTAAGACACTGAACTCTCCACGCACGGCGGCTCTCTCCATGGCCCGGCTCCGTTCTGTTCCGCACCGCATTGCTCCGCAATCCCAACTTAATCAAATGGGCGTGCATAATTTCAGATGAATATCGTCTCAGTAGCGGTAATTATCCGACATCTCGGCGGAAAAGGCCCTCTGTGTCACCTTGGGGACGGCCGCGCAGGTCCCTCCACTTGGCCACGCGGAAAGGGCCTTGGGCCAAGTTACATCCGCGGAATCCTCCCCGGCTTATCTCAGTCTTTCCCAGCCCCGCCAGTAGCTCCGATCCGAAAGGTGGTAATTAAAAATGGATAGCTTCCCATTTAACTCTCAAATGGAGTTGGCGGGGGGACCCAGGTGGAGAGGAGGGCATTATTCATGCGGGCCCGCAGTGTCCCACTGATAAAGCTCATTTTCTTTAGCAGTGGGGTAGAAAAGAGCCGGAAAACAGAGCAATTTCCCTTTTTGGCCCTTGGATGGGGCCCGCAGGGTAGCAGTCGTTTTATTTAAGGTCAGTGGGAAAAAATGGGATTCTGGCTGTTTTGGCAGACTGCGGTCGACAGGGCCCAGGCAGGGACACCCCCCCCCACTCCATCACCACCCACCCCCCCCCCGACCCTCTTTCTGCCCAGACCGCTTTTTCTATCTGCCCTCACAGGGGAACGACGGGAGGGACAAGCACGGTCGGCTGTTTTGCATATCTCCTGAGGCCCTCGGGGCAAATCCTGCAGAAAATAGACACCGCCACCCCACTGGCCACCACTCCTACCCACACACACACACACACACACACACACACACACACACCTCGCCCCATCAACCCAGTGTCAGAGGGCAGTAGTAGATCAACCCGCAGGTTTTCGTTTAGCCTCGGGGTCGGCTCCTCGGGCTCCTGGCAGCCGGTTGTGCTCTGTGCCCGCCACGGGACCTCAGCGCTGCCCACAGGGTTGGATGGCAGTGCCACGTCTCAGATGTGCCTCGTTGCCATCGTGCCACTGCTGGGGGGTGAAGGGAGAGGAAGGGGGAGGGGGGGGGGGGGGACAAGAAAAAGAAGAGGGAGAAGCTTCAAAAAATAAACAGTGTCAGCAATGGACCAGTGTTCCACAGCAACTGTATGGATAAGCCCTTGCAAGACTTTGTGCGCGGAGCTGAGAGGCGAAACATTCCATGCTGCACCGTGGAGGAGAGGTAGGGTGGAGGTGGGGTGGTGGAGGCCGTCTTCACACCTAGAAGTGCAAGTGCAAAACGGGGGACAAACTGTTATGGCTAGTCCTGCCAACTTCCACCGCCTAATCACTTCTCACTCTCCAAAACTTGTTAGGTCCAATTAAACGCTCCACTAATTGAAAAGAAAGAGAGAGAAAAAAATAACACACACACACACCACACACACACACACACACACACACACACACACACACTCACACACACACACACACAACAGCAGAAAGGGTTACTTTGTGTTTTAGTTGACAGGGAGGACATTGATTTAGCAGCTCGGCTTGCTACTCCCAGAGCTCCGATGCAGTGGAACAGTATGAATTCCCCTTTGCAGCCCACTCGTGTCATAAAAACACCAGCCCCCTTGGCCTCATGAATAGTGAAAAGCCTACTGTAGTAGGCAGATGCATGCTCTACTACTAGATCACTAAACTGAAAATAGTGCACCTTATATTACACCTCTCATCTCTTCCAATCTCTGTTTTTTTTTTTTTTTTCTTCTTTTTTTGAGGAGTGCGGTGGGGTGGGGTGGGGTTTGGGTTGGGGTTGGGGGGGGGGGGTAAACTTCATTATGCAGATTTGGAGTGGGGGGGCCACAGGGACGAAGTGTTGGAAGTCAGGTGTGCATATTTAAGGGAGAGCACCGAAATAGTTGTAGTATGATTATCATGGTAATTATGCACTGTTTGAACTTTCTATGAGTAACACTGGCACACTCTTCAGTCCTGGGACTGGGCTGGTGTTTTGTGAAGATAGATAGAGAGAGAGAGAGAAGAGAGAGAGAGAGAGAGAGAGATTGAGGGATAGAAAAAGAGAGAGATAGAGGAAGAGAGCGAAGGGGAGCAGCAGTGAGAGCCCTCATGAATCCACCTGAAATCAGCTGAGATGAACTTGCTTGACAGACAGAAAAATGAGTCTCTTTTTTATTTATTTTTTTGTTTCCTCACCGAATTCCCCTCCCAGTCTCAAGCTCCCACTCCCTCTCACCACACTAAAGAGATTCAGCCTGAATGTAGATATGGAGAAAGTTAAAGTGTATGTATGTGTGCGTGTGTGTGTGTGTGTGTGTGTGTGTGTGTGTGTGTGTGTGTGTGTATGTTTGTGTGAGAGAGAGTGAGTGAGTGTGTGTGTATTTGTGTGTGAGAGAGAGTGTATGTGTGTGTTTGTGTGTGTATGTGTGTGTGTGTGTGTGTGTGTGTGTGTGTGTGTGTGTGTGTGTGTGTGTGTGTGTGTGTGTGTATGTGTGTTTGTGAAGAGAGAGAGAGAGAGAGAGAGAGAGAGAGAGAGAGAGAGAGAGAGAGAGAGAATCAGTCATTTTTATCTTCCAGCTGGGGGAGGCTGGCATCGGCCTGGGCTTTTCCCCTTCTTTACGACTCCTCTCTTTCACTCTTTCACTCTTCCCCTCATCCCTCACTTTTGTTTTCCACGCACGTTCTGCCTTTTTTTTTAATGCGTTCTGTATTTTCCATGGCTGGCCCTGTCGTTTAATATGCATGATAAATTTTATTCCCATATTTATGCCCATTATTCGCTGGACAGAGCTCTCTCGCCTTCTTGGCCCAGAACCCCTTTCTCCCCAGAAGGAGTTGAGGAGAAGGAGGTGGAGGAGGAAGAGAGAGAGGGAGAGAGAGAGAGAAGGGAATGAAATGGCCTCCTCTCGCAGAAGTCATTAACCCTCGCTGCTCCCTCTCTGTCTGCAAAGCCCAGTGCTCTCCTCTGTCATGCTCATCACAGAGCATGTCCCTCACTGCAGCTGTCAGAGAATGCACACACACACACACACACACACACACACACACACACACACACACACACACACACACACACACACACACACACACATATGCACACACAGTCAGAAACTCACAGACTCGGAGACACAAACAAAAACATACACACACACACACACACACACACACACAAACACACACACACATACACACACACACATACACACACACACACTCACACACACACACACACACACACACACACACACACACACACACAGACAGAGAGACAAACACAAATGTATCCCCTCCACCTGCCCACCCAACACACCACACTCTGTACCATGTTACTAGGTACTAGCTTCTCTCTCCCACATGCAGAGAAACAAGCTGCTGTTGCATTTAATCTCTCAACAGTATTCATTTTTGCAGAGTGCACTGTAGTGTACAGCAGATGATCTGTATGCTACAGTGTACTTAATGGTATAAATTGCAACGTAACTCAGGTAGTGGAGTCTAACGTATCTCAGTGCATACATACCCAGTCATATTCTCAAACGTTGGCCCAGAGTTGTCACACAAACGTGCAGCAGTCTGGCTAGTCCTCATATGCTACACTGAGGAGGGAGATGCTATCTGCTGAATGACTATTTTTTACCTCTCTTCTCTGGTTAGCATGCTTATGTCTGAGGAAATTAGTTACAGTGGAGAGGCACAGTACATGTTGCTCATCTCTCCCTCCATCCTCTTTCTCTCTCTCTCTTCTCTCTCTCTCTCTCTTTCACACTCACTGGCTATCCTCTTTCTCTCTCTCTCTCTCTATTTTTTCCTGTCTCTGCCACTTCCCTCTCTCTCTCTCTCCCTCCCTCCCTCTCTTTCTCTCCGTCTGTGACTGCGCTGAGGGTTTCGTGCGAGCGCGGCGTTCTTTGAAGCACCTGCTCGCCAATGACCTTGCTTTCTTCGGCATGAGTGCTCACTCCAAATGCTCAGTGTTCCGCGTCTGCGGCGGGGACCTTGACCCCGAGGTCTGCTGGTAGGGAGAACAACCACCATCCCTAAAAGCAGCTGAGATAGAGAGGGAGAGAGAGAGAGAGAAGAGAGAGAGAGAGAGAGAGAGAGAGAGAGAGAGAGAGAGAGAGAGAGAGATGAGAGAGAGAGAGAGAGAGAGAGAGAGCAGAGGGGAAAGGAATGTGGAGTG
>NC_055963.1:18480500-18490500 GCF_018492685.1 Alosa sapidissima
ATTCCCTCACTGCAGCTGTCAGAGAATACACACACACACACACACACACACACACACACACACACACACACACACACACACACACACACACACACATATGCACACACAGTCAGAAACTCACAGACTCGGAGACACAAACAAAAACATACACACACACACACACACACACACACACACACACACACACACACACACACAAACACACACACACATACACACACACACACACACACAAACACACACACACACACACACTCACACTCACACACACACACACACACACACACACACACACACACACACAGACAGAGAGACAAACACAAATGTATCCCCTCCACCTGCCCACCCAACACACCACACTCTGTACCATGTTACTAGGTACTAGCTTCTCTCTCCCACATGCAGAGAAACAAGCTGCTGTTGCATTTAATCTCTCAACAGTATTCATTTTTGCAGAGTGCACTGTAGTGTACAGCAGATGATCTGTATGCTACAGTGTACTTAATGGTATAAATTGCAACGTAACTCAGGTAGTGGAGTCTAACGTATCTCAGTGCATACATACCCAGTCATATTCTCAAACGTTGGCCCAGAGTTGTCACACAACGTGCAGCAGTCTGGCTAGTCCTCATATGCTACACTGAGGAGGGAGATGCTATCTGCTGAATGACTATTTTTACCTCTCTTCTCTGGGTAGCATGCTTATGTCTGAGGAAATTAGTTACAGTGGAGAGGCACAGTACATGTTGCTCATCTCTCCCTCCATCTCTTTCTCTCTCTCTCTCTCTCTCTCTCTCTTTCACACTCACTGGCTATCCCTCTTTCTCTCTCTCTCTCTCTATTTTTCCTGTCTCTGCCACTTCCCTCTCTCTCTCTCTCCCTCCCTCCCTCTCTTTCTCTCGTCTGTGACTGCGCTGAGGGTTTCGTGCGAGCGCGGCGTTCTTTGAAGCACCTGCTCGCCAATGACCTTGCTTCTTCTTCGGCATGAGTGCTCACTCCAAATGCTCAGTGTTCCGCGTCTGCGGCGGGACCTTGACCCCGAGGTCTGCTGGTAGGGAGAACAACCACCATCCCTAAAAGCAGCTGAGATAGAGAGGGAGAGAGAGAGAGAGAGAGAGAGAGAGAAGAGAGAGAGAGAGAGAGAGAGAGAGAGAGAGAGAGAAGAGAGAGAGAGAGAGAGAGAGGAGTGGAAAAACGGAAGAAACATGGAGAACCTTCTTGCCCTAATGGCTCAGGATACTTTTTGTGTCCTTTTGTTACCTAAAAAAACTGTGAAGCCTCTCTATCTCTCTCTCTCACACACACACACCACACACACACACACACACACACACACACACACACACACACACACACAAACACTCATACACATACATGAATAGTTTAGGCAGGGTCTTCTAAGGATGAGCTGGAAAATATAAACAGTCCAGCTGGCCCCCTCCCCCACCCCACCCTCTCTAACAAGCTCGACTCTTTTCATTTAGATTCTTCCCCTCTCCTCCGGCCTTCATTAGATATGAAACCTCTTATGAAAAAGTCATAAACGCGTGAATCTCTCTCCAGCAAAAATGAGAAGAGAAAAAAAAACCCTACATGCAGCACCAGGCTCGCAAATTAATTACAGTCATCACCTTTTTTAATACTCATCACACACACACACACACACACACACACACACACACACAGACCCAGACGCTGGCAGTAAGTGCGCTGATGAGGAGAGCAGGAGGAATCTGGGGGGATTATTGCGTAAAGGAGGAAGAGGAGGGCGAGAGGAGGAGGGAAGGGAGGCTTGTGAAGGCTGGTGGAGGAGGCCGTTCGGAGTGGGCCGGGTCGGGTGCCTGCAGTGGAGTCCTGGCTTATCTGTAATTGCTGCACTATTACTACACGCTGGATGTGTGATTTGAGTTGGGGGGTAATATCTTCAAAAGTGTCCCCAGCCAATAGCCAGAGCCCGAGACTCTCCATCGTTCCTCCAGTCTGAACACTGATGCGGAGCAGCGCGGGCTCCTCGTCCCCAAGCCAGTGGTCTGCTCGCGCGAGGCCCCCGGGACCGTGTGGCTGCAACAGTGGTGCAGTTTAGCTTCTAAATAGTTAAAGGACAGAGAAAATGTTGAAAGAAGTGTTTTTAAACTGCAGTCTTCTTTGCTGCACAGTGCTTCATGCTTTTCATGTGTCTGGTGGTTTTCCTCATTTTTTGACTGTCGTTGAATGCGGAACGCTGGTTACTGGCGATTCAGATCCCCCCCCCCACCTCCACACACTCCCCCCTGTCCGCTGTCTGGGGTGATAATGCCGGTGTTGTGTTGTACGGGGAGTTCTTCACTGTAGCGTACTGTAAGTCAAATGTTTTCCATTCAGTGGCCCGTGTGTAAATCCCTGTTTTCAGCATCCAGAGGGTGAAAACAGATAAGAGAAGAGCAGAGGAGGAGAGGAGAGGAAAGGAAGAGAGGAGAGGTGGAGAGGAAAAGAGAGGAGTGGGGGTAAGAGCAGGATGATGATGGCTGCAGCGAGCAGACATGGGGGTGGTGGGGTGTGTGTGTGTGTGTGTGTGTTGTGTGTGTGTGTGTGTGTGTGTGTGTTGTGTGTGTGTGTGTGTGTCGGAGGTTGGGGGGAGGGTGGACTAGGAGAGTGCCAGCAGCTGCCTCTGGCGTGACCTGCTTCTGGAGTGGACCAGATAACACCTCAGCCAGCAGCTCTGCACACACACACACACACACACACACACACACACACACACACACACACATACACACACACACACACACACAGACACACAGACAGACGTGGACACACTCTTGCCACCACTCCACTTACAGTCCATATGAAGACAGAACGTCCCAGAAATAGAATGACAGGCGGCCAGCTCATGCCTGACTCCGATAGGTCTGATATCATCCCCACTTTGAGCGCAATTAGCCCATTTAATGGGGGTTGCCGTGGCAGCGCTCACTTACCTCATCGCACGTGTGGATGAACCTGGCCGGCGTCCGGTCACAGGCCCAGGGGACAGGACTCTACGGTCAGGAGGGGCCTTGTTTTTCCCCTGTCACACAAGAGGAAGTGCCACCCCCCTCCACCCTCACCCACCCTCTGCTCCGCTCCTGTTTCCCATCGTTAAAGCGCACAGAATTAAATGAACAAGATGAGCAACACAATGTTCATTTAACCAAGCTGGGCATCGGGGAACGGATGCTTTTGTGTTTGTGTACCAAGGATGCGCCTGATGCATTTTGTGGCGGAGAGCATTTCTGTGTAGAGGCCCTTTTCTCTGACAAGTTTATTTATTTATTTACTACCGCTTCCCTCCTTAATATACTTATTTACTTTTAGGGGCCGTTGGAATTGGCCCTTTTGTGATGGCTACATTTCAGTTTATCTTTCTTTTTGTGTGTGTGTGTGTGTGTTTGTGTGTGTGTGTGTGAGTGTGTGTGTGTGTGTGTGTGTGTGTGTGTGGGGGGGGGGGGGGGTGTTGGAGGGGCGGTAGAGAGAGGATCACTTTATCTAATTTCCTTTGTTGTGGCATAAACAAGGGAACTTGTGGAAATTCAATTATGCTGGCCTTTAGAGAATTCGTACACAAAGATGTATGTATCGGCTCCATCTTCCTCTCCATGCCCGGTCGCCCACTCGTCTACCCACCCGCCCTCCTCTTCCTCCTCCTCCTCCTCCTCCTCCTCCTCCTCCTCCACAAAAAACCCCTTGGACTTTCTAATTTATTCAGCCGGCGAGCAGCGCTCCTCTGTTAATCACCAAGAGTGGCCCAAAAGCCGGCGGTCGGGGATGCAGCGGTGCTGCCCGAAAACGCAGAGTCCCTTATTTATCACCGCAGCTTTTGTGTAAAAAGATGTTTATTAATGTATTCAAATGAAGGGACAGAAGCCAAAGGCGTCCGCCGGGCTCCATGGGAGTTCAGTGCTGACATATTTGTCAAGCGACATGGCAGCTTCCTCTCGTCCCCCGCCATCTCCGTTACACCTTCTCTGCCTTTACCCTTCAGATGTCTATAGATTTCAGAACAGCACAGCCAGCTTCCCTCCCTCCCTCCTTCCTTCTCTCTATTTCTCTTCATCCCTCCCTCCCTCCCTCCCTCACTTTTTCCATGCATTGCTTTGTGTTTCCAACAGGGGCCTGCTTTTTTTTTTTTTTTTTTTTTTTTTTCTTTTTCCCCTTTTTTTTCTGGAAGGAATACAGTGGGATAGCGTGCCAAGGTCACAGCTTAGCACTCATTAGCGTTCTTCAGAGAAGACTTGTCAGAAGAACTTCAGCCAGGCTCTCTCTCTCTCTCTGTCTCTCCCCTTGGCTTCTGGAGGATCATTCCTCCATCCCTCTATCCCTGCCCTCCCTCTCCCTTGCTTACCCACTTTCCCCTCTCTCCCAACCCATAAGTGCTCTCCCCGCTGCCACCTGTACCCACCTCCCTAACCTGCCAGCCAAAGGCTCCAATCACATTTCCCTCAACCTCTCTCTCTCTCGCTCTCTCTCTTTCTTTCTCTGTCTCTCTCTCTCTCTCTCTCTTCTCTATTCTGATGGAGCGACTCTTATGATGAGCGTTAGCTTCGGGTTCGGGTGGAGGCGTGGGGGGATGGTGGGGGGGTTGTTTGGGGGTGGTGGGCGCTGCCGCGGTGCTCATGGCGCCAGGAGGGCTCTCAGTGAGCCGTGTGCTCGTTAGTGTGGCATGTGCCAATCCAGGGGGGCGCGGGCAGCCGAGGAGACAGTCACACGGTGACACCCCGCAGACAGGGGCGGCCTAACGGGACACATTAGTGCTGAGATGGAGACGGCGCGGGCGGGGTGGGGTGGGCTGGGGACTGGTGATGGTGGTGGTGGGGGTGGGGGCTGAGGGAGGTGGTGTGAGGATTTAGGATTGCAGTAGCATGAGAGAGAGATGGAGAGAGAGAGAGAGAGAGAGAGAGAGAGAGAGAGAGAGAGAGGGGGGGGGGGGGGGAGGGGGGAAGAGAGGGAGGAAGAGAAGGAGGAAGAGAGAGAACATGCTCAGAGAGCAACACTTCCTTCACTGGTAATTTGGAGCCTTAATTTGGAACAGCAATTTCCTCAAGCAGCGTCTGTGAGCCGTGCTACTGAGGAATCATTACACTAATTCATCACCCTCACTTTCCCTGTTTGTTACTGTACCACTAGAAAGAGAAAGAGAGAGAGAGAGAGGGGAGGGAAGGAAGAGAGAGGGAAAGATGGAGGGAGGAAGTTATTTTTTAATTGCAGATGTGGATATTCACATTTGAGAGCACATTACAGTCTGTGCACAGTTTTGTATGTCTTGAGCCATCGATTTAAAGATTTGCACCCTGAATTTGAGTTTTGGCAGCTTGGAAATCAGGCATTAATTACACTCTAGGACTCCCGTAATCCTGAGCAATCCCCGCTGTTGCATGGAAACTCTCATGCATAGCATTTTTTGCCTCGTGAGGGCGGCCAAAAGTCAAATTGTTTTGATTGAGCAGACTCACTTTTAGTGCTGTGGCTGCCAGTGTGGCAGAACAAGCCACTGGAGCAGCAGCCGAATTATTTCACACGTCCCGGAAAACCAGACGGCCTTATTGTCGCGAGGTGGTGAATATCATTGCTCTCGCTTTTTTTCGCCCTGTGATGGTACAGCGTGTGTTTCTGAAGCGCGTGGTTTTTTGCGCATCTGTAAAACATTTCTCGTCTTTCCCCTATCACAGTTTGGTAAGCTACGGTGTCTGAGTTATGTTAACAAGGCCTTTTGCCTTACCCAGCATCAATATGAATGACTCAGGCTTGTTCCAGTCACTCGTATGTGGAGATGAAGGCAGCGACGAGGAGCACAGCTCCAGTACGTCTCGGCGTTAATGTTCCCCCCCCCCCCCTGTTGTTGTTGTTTATCGTGTGTTTGTGCTCCGAGTCTTTTGCTGTGATCAAGTGCAGCTGTTTCAGCTTGGATCACCGAGGAGCTTTTGGCATGCAACAGCTTCCTTCCTCCCTCCTTCTTGTTTGGTCCACTCCCTTCTACACTCTACCTCTCCCTCTCCCTCCCTCTCTCCCTCTCTCTACCTTTCCCTCTCTCTCTCTCTCTTATGCTGCTTCTCCTCCTCTCAGATTTTACCCTCTTGCTTATCCCCCTGCTCTCTTGCTCACTCTCTCATCCACCCATTTCTCTCTCTCCACCTCCTCCGTTTCCCCCTCCTTCTCTTTTACCCTCGAGCACATTTTGTGTCTTCACTCGCTTCTCTCTCTGACGCTCTCTCTCTCCACCCCAAACCCACCAAAAAAAAAAAAAATGAAGCCGCTCGCTTTTGCAGCCTAATGGGCAATTCGAGCTTATTTATGAAGCTCATGTCCCAGGTTCCTTGAAAGGCACAATGCACTGTATCGCCGGAGATGGTGTCAGTGTGGACTCTCTCTCTCTCTCTCTCTCTCCCCCTTCTCCCTCCCTTTCTCTCTCCTTCTCTCCCTCCCTCTCTCTCCCTGTCTCTTCTGCTGCTCCTTGCTTCTTTTCTCGCTTATCTTTTGGACATTGACAAGAGGTGAGCTTTCAGAGAGGTGTGAGTCAAAACCCATAAATTACTCGGGACAGGAGAAAGCCGAGCTGAGAACACAGAGGAGCGGTGGAGGGGTTTGATGGTGTGTGTGTGTGTGTGTGTGTGTGTGTGTGTGTGTGTGTGTGTGTGTGTGTGTGTGTGTGTGTGTGTGTGGAGGGGGGTAGGAGAACACACTTATCCTGCCCTCCCAACCCCCCCCTCGCTCCATCACTGTTCCCTTCACAAAATCCAACCGCATCTTCGTAGCAGTAGCCAAGTATGCTGGGCTTCTTTCTGTAGGAGCGGCATCGGCGGTGCCGGCGGTGGAGGAGAATCTCAGCAAAGAGCCGCAGCCGCCGCTCTGCCTCCTCAGCACTTCCTGCCGATCGTGTCTTTATGTCCTTGTCATCCGCTCCGCGTGTTTTTAGTGAAATACAGTAATGTGCCGAGCAGCAGTCATGTATGCCCCGTGCTGATCCGGCATGAATAGCCAATGAGAGGCGGCACCAAGCACAGAGAGCACGGAGGTGGGCGGGGAGGTGGTGGTGTGGGGGGCGGTGGTGGTGGTGGCGGTGGTGGTGGTGGTGGTGGTGGTGGTGTGGGGGGCGGTGGTGGTGGTGGTGGTGCGCTGGGGGGGTTGGCGGTGGTGGTGGTGTGGGGGGCGGTGGTGGTGGTGGTGGTGTGGGGGGCGGTGGTGGTGGTGGCGGTGCGCTGGGGGGGTTGGCGGTGATGTAAGTACGGCTTTTGAACCACCTTTGAAGCCATTCATTATTCAGCTGCTGAAAGCAGGACTGGACCAATGGCAGGGAGGGGCGAGATGGGGGAGAGAGCTGACTAGGGGTGCCTGTGGTTGTCGAGTGGTTCCTCTGGCGTCTTGGCGGACACGCCGGGCTCAGCTCAGTGCAGTACAGGCAGAGCGGCCCGCTGATGTAGCACAGAGGAGAGAGAAAGATGAAGGCAGTTAGTGTCGGCTGAACTCAGGGAAGGCTTTGCTCCCCCCTTTCTTCCTCTCAGCCTCTATCTTCTGTAAGCCAAATCAAGGCACATATGGTGTGAGGGAGGGAAGGGGGGGGGGGGGCAGGATGGAGGAGAGAAATCTTCTGATTGTCTGTTTGAGTGGGTAAATCTAGGTTTTCCAGCTCTGCCAAAATAAATTGGGGAAAAAAACAGAAGGATGAACAGAAAACTTTTGGCTTCTTTGCAAACAAATCAAACAAACAAACAAAAAAAAAAAACTGAACTTAACTATCCGATTTTTGTCTGGTCAGCAAGTGCTGCATTCACTGCATTGCATTTTTAATTTGGGCTTGTTCTGAATAGGCCTCCATCATCTATTGCCTTTCTGCTTCAGCTGCCTGCTAAGTGAGAGAAGTGTCTCTCTCTCTCTCTCTCTCTCTCTGTCTCTCTCTCTAAGTCACCAAGCTTCAGTTTTTATGGGTGCCATTTAGAATGCCACAAAATGTGTCGGTGGCTTGTAAGTCATCTAGTTGTTCTTTGGCATATTCATACGTGGGGGTCCCTCACACATCGACTTCTTCTTCTTCTTCTACGTTTAATCATAGCTAACATTTAGTACCTACTGTAGCATTTCTCTCTCTCTCTCTATCTCTCCCTCTCTCTATCTATCTCTCCCTCCCTCCCTCCCTCCCTCTATCTCTCTCTTTCACTTTGATCTAGCCCATTGAAATGCTAACCAGATGATGAATTGGAGACGCATTAAGTATTAAACAGAGAGTAGTAGTGCAAAAATAATATGAGCTACAGCCCCACCTGCAGATCCAGTCCGGCACCGGTCCTGCTTGACAATACCAAGTGGAGAATCAAAGCGGGCCCCTACATATTTCAGTGGGTTAATAGGGAGAGAGGAACGCTCTCAAGGAAAATAGGGGATGCTTGAATGATGCTCAAGGCTGTAGGTTGGTAGACTGGTAAGATCTGGATAGAAGAGTGAGATGCACTCTTGTGTGTAACTTGGGGGTCATGGACAGGTGGTTTAACTAATCGTAGATGTTTCATATGTCTATCTGGAAAACAGTCAATGATAAAGTTCCCTGAGATGAATGAGAGTGGGAATCAAGAGGCTGAATCAGGCATCTGTGTGCTGTTCTGCCCGGGCCTACGAGCAGACACTGGGAAAAAAGTTGCTGTTTTCAGTGAGGCGAGGAAAAAAAAAGCATGAACTCGGAAGCTTTTATTTCAGCACGTCCACACCCAGATGTTGACCACGAGCCCCTGTCAGACACACCATAATGTACATCTGAAATTAAACTTCCCATTCTAGATCATCAGGAGCCTGCTGTTTGGAAGTGTGTGTTTGTGTGTGTGTGTGTGTGTGTGTGTGTGTGTGTGTGTGTGTACACGTCTGTTTGTGTGTGTGTGAGTGTGTGCGTCTGTTTGTGTGTGTGTGAGTGTGTGCGTCTGTGTGTGTGTGTGTGTGTATATGTGTGCGTCTGTGTTTGTGTGTGTGTGAGTGTGTGTGTGTCTGTGTTTGTGTTTGGGGGGTTGTTTCTTTTTTGTTTGTTGTTTGCATCTGACACGTCTGGGGTGAGGCTGTATTTTCTAAACGAGTTTCCACACTGTGTGGTGAGCACAGCGCGGCAGCTGCTGCCTCTGCTGATGCCGAGCTCCCAAACATAAAGTTGACTAACGATTAGGGAGGAACCCGCCTTGACAGATCGCTCCTGGAGAGGCCTCTGAAGTTGCTGAAGTCACACTGTCCTCCTCTCATGCAGATCCTTCCTCACCCTGTCCGCCAGTTTTATCCCCTTTGTTCATTAGACTTCTAAAGGAATAATTAACAAGGCTTTAAAACGGCTTTTATGGATCACCTGCTGTCCCCCAATATCATTTTTGTGATTGCGCAGCAGAAAACCCGGAGAAACATTGACGGTAACGTCTGGCACAGAAAAGTCTTGCAAGATCAGTAGCTCTCCAATTAAAGCCATATCCCTCTGTCTACGGTGCTCAGCACCTGAGACACTGCGGATCGCACCGCAGGACGAGGAACCTGCACCCCCGAGCCAATCTGCGGAGAGAGAGGGAGAGGGAGAGAAAGAGGGAGAGGGGGGGGGGGGAGAGAGTGTGCGATGGAGTGAGACACACAGAGAGAAAGAGAGAGAAGGAGAAGGAGAGATGTTCACAGTAGTTTTCTACATAATGAAAGCCCTGCGCCTGGCCGTGCTGAACAGGATTTCTGAAGCCTTGCTCCGATGTCTCACAGATGTGCCGGGGTCTCTCGACCCCTGAGTCACAAAGGTCAGCGTGCCGCTGCCCGCGGCAACTCCGTTCTCCCATGTCACCCCCCCCCCCCCCCTTTCATGTCACAACGCAAAAGCCTTTTCAAAAATGCACAAATATATTTGTCATGTCACCCAGTGCCCAAACCCGGGTAAATATTATCGTCCGACAAGCAAACAGACAATCCTTTTTGGCTGGCAGATAAAAAGGCGAGCCGTGGGGTTGAGGTAATGGGACTGCGCTATTAGCATTGTCACTCACGC
>NC_055963.1:18493000-18505500 GCF_018492685.1 Alosa sapidissima
GTGTGCGTGTGTGTGGGCAGAGGATGGTCTTAAGCACTGTTAAAGAACGGCAGCAAATAAATATAAATGTCTGCAAACAGAAACAGAAGAGAATAAAAAAAGGTTGCCCCCCGACCCCTAGTTTCCACTCTTACATACTTAATGTGTTTCATTTCCATTTTCTGGAGCTGGTAGGGGTGTATTAGGATGTCTTTACAAGCAAATGAATCATCAAAATGTCTAATAATAAAAGTAAACTAATTAGAGTGGGCTTACAGAGTATTTGCTTTTCCAAAAACGGTAAAACAATGGGGAAATTATACTGTGTTGCTCCCCGATGTCCTTTTTCATCAGTCTTATGTGCATTGCAAATGTGAGCATATCCCTGTGCATTGCCACCGCAGCGGCAGCTCTCATTAGAGGAAAAGTTGCCAATAATTTTTAGCGTACCACAGATTTGTCTCAATACCCAACTGAAAATATTAAAAAAAAAAAAAAATTGAAAACTTAATTGCGGTACTATGTGGTTAGAATATCCACACAGCCTGAAACAGTTCAATGACCGCATAGCCTTTGCGTGCGGTTTCTGGGGATTAGGCGGTACAAGCAAATTGTGTGAAGAATGTTTTCTTTGTAAAGCACTTATCATCTTCAACCTGAAAGGTTACTTCAGTGATGGTAATTTACTCTCAGGTGAGTTTGAGCTCTGGGCTGAAGAGTGAGTTAACAACAACAACGAGAAAGGACACGGAAGACACAGAAACAAAGAGAGAGTGAACGCACCAAAGGACTTCCTTTTAGAGAGTTCAGAAAGAAAACAGATAGTGTCAGAAAAATCTTTTACTCCTTTGTTTTGTCTGTAGAGTCTGACTTCTTTAGCTATTCCGCTATCTCTCTCTCTCCCTCTCTCTCTCTCTCTCTCTCTCTCTCTCTCTCTCTCTTCGAATCCAGCTGCACGGGGGCCTTACTAATTGGTCGGGGTCAAGGAGACCTGGGTAAGTCTGGTGGAGGTGTCAGTGCTGCCGAGAGTGTGTGTGTGCGGAGCGGATCAATACGGACCACGGCGGGCAGATATATATATATATGGGGCGGGAACACAGCAGCGCTCGTAAATGACTTGCCCCCGTCCCCGGGAAAAGAGCCGTAGCAGCGCCGACTGCCGCTGCCGCAGCCGCCAGACGGATAGCAGGGCCCTCGCTGGTCAACCAGAAGGGTCTCCTTGAGTCTCCCCACCTCCTGCCGAAGAGAGAGAAAAAAAATATAAGACACAGTTTTTTTTTTTCTCCCCTCTTTCTCCCGTCTTTGGAAAGTCAGGTAAGAATACGCGATGAGTGGTAGCAGTTGCAGAGGGGAAACAAAAGAGAGATAGAAAGATCGAGAGAAAGAGAGAAAGAGAGGAAGAGAGAGAGAGAGAGAGGGAAGGGGGAGAGATGGGGCGGCTGCTGGGGCGGCTGCTGAGCGTCTTTGCTTTAGAGAGGGGCGAGATCAAAGAGCGGAGTTTAAAGAGAGGAGGTGCCGTCTTCCAGTCTCTCCCTAGCGTTTGGGAGGCGTCCAGGTACCCGTCGTGCGTATTGATGTGGTGCGCTGTCGTGAAAACACGCTCTTGCATTCGCAATCTTCCTTGTCCCTGTTGAAGTTAAACGGGCCGCGCTTTTAGAAAGGAAAGAAAAAAACACTGCGAGTTTATCAAAGGCCCTGCTTAAATTGTCCCCCTCTTTCTCTCTCTCTCTCTCTCTCCTCTCTCTTTCATGCATCTATGCATTCTCTCTCATTCATTCTCTCTCTCTCTCTCTGTCTTTCTTTTCTTTCCCACCCCATTCCCCTCACTCATCTTCTAAATATTATGCATGTCGTCCCCCTTGTCTGCCTCGGTGCAGTCTTCAAAAAGTGACTGGTTCAGAATCATCCCAGAGAGAGGTCTCATGGAAAGATGGCAGACATTGCACATTTGTTTTATTTTTTGGGGTTTCAGAGAAGAAAGATGGAAAAAATAATCCTCCAATCCACACACGGTGGTGTAGCACTGCCTCGGTGGACGCCATGAGAATTACTCCTCGTTAAGTCCTGTCATAAGGTTTAATCAAACATGGTGGACACCCGGCAACCTTTGCTTTTGCTCTACAAACAACACCGCTCTCGTGTCACGTCTGATATGGCCCTTTACCCTGCCGTGGAGCGCAATCAATGTGATGGTTATCATTCAGGCCGGCTTCATCCCCAAGCCCTCCTCTCTCTCTCTCTCTCTTTCTCTCTCCCCCTCTCCCTCTCTCTCACCTCGCCCCCTCTTCCTCTCTCAGTGGGTCAGAGGTGCTGTTGTCACTCCGGCATGTAATAAACAGGTTACGGCACGCACACTGACACCGAATGTAATGAACCATAATGAATCCATTCAGCCTAATGTCTTCTGATAGCTTTTTGGACCAATACTATACAAAATGTGTTGTTATTGTTGTTGTTGTTGTTGTTGTTTAATTCCCTGTGGTTGTTTTTTTTTAATGTCGCCTCTCATCTTAATTACCTGTCATTCGTTGGCTGGCTCCTCGCGGAGTGTGTTGGATGTGGAAAGTATAGAAGCTGGCATGTCACTGGCATAGGAGTAGCCCTTGTTGCCATGGTGAGGTGGCTGTGCCGCCGCGCATGGTCAAGAGAGTGGCTCATTAATGGCTTTCTCAGCCAAGCTGCCAGAGGCAAGTTGATTGGTTTAAGGTTTAGTGCCTCGATTTCTTATTACGGCTTGGCGTCATTTCAGACGAACGTGCGTTTTGTGTGTGTATGTGTGCGTGTGTGTATGTGTATGTGTGTGTGCGTGTGTATGTGTGTGTGAATGTTTGTGTGTGAATGTTTGTGTGTGTGTGTGTGTCTGTGTGTGTGTGTGTGTGTGTGTGTGTGATTGTGTGCTGTAAGAGGGGAGGCAACAAAAGAATTCAGAGGGATGAAAGAGGCGCTGGCATGTATTACAAAAATGATAACTGTGGCAGTATAAAGGCCTGTTTCTCCCATAACTGTGTCACAGAAGAGCAGCTCTGCAATTAACAATTATGTTAGCTATCCACCCAGGGTGTTCCAGGAGGGGTCAGTACCTTCAGTGACTACGGACAGCTTTTATCAGATCATGCCACTGTTTCTGTCACACTGTCACTAAGTCAATTCAAGTCAAGTTTATTTATATAGCATATTTCATACACAGGTCATTCAATGTGCTTTACATAAACAAAAGCAAACAGGAATAACTCATAAAAGCATAGAAGGGCAATAGTCAAAGAATAGTTAAAACACTTAAGGTAATAGTACATACAATCCTTAAAGAGCAATAGTTTAAAAGTGTTTAAAAGGTAATAATTACAGGATAATTCCGGTATTTAGCACTTAAAGTCCCTTTTCTGGTTTGTTTTGGATGAACTATAGCCTGACGTTGTCATACTCAAATTCTAGTCAGAATATGAGTCTGATACTGCTCCATTGAGACGTAATTATGGGGCGTGTTTCAACCGATACAGGGGGGGAATGCCTCTGCACTCAATTAGATAGACCTAACCGATCAGAGCAACGAAATAGCTTACCGTGAGATGTAGGAAGAACACGCGAACCATCCTTCTTCTCCACAAATGCCGTAACATTGTTTTCTGGTCTTTTGTAAAAGTTATTGTGCCGTCAATATCTCCTACAACACTCATTAGCAAAATCTAAGAGATACGTAGTAGGGTAGGCTATTAGGAAAAAAAATGATAACCTATATCCCCTCCGTTTTTAAAAATAATTCCGTTGAACACTGATATGCTACAAACATGTTATAAACAGCTGGGAAAGGCTGTCGCAAATCCCTCGAACAGGTGGTCAGGTGGAGATTTCAAACAAACGAGGGAACAACATGTCACAATGCAACACGCTGTTTTCCCTTGATGAAAGTGAAACCATGAGTTTTCCCACATCTGAACTTTGGCCAAAGTTTTCAAAAATAATAATTTTCAGTGATAAAACCTTATTGAAATAATATGCATTTTTTTGTTGCAAACATAATCAATCTAAGCGTTCTCAGATGACGTGATAGACGAGGCGCTGTTGCTCACCTGTCCATCATCGTAAAGCCCAATTTGATTGGTCCGCAAAGCTCTGGTGCGAGCATAGTTGCTCCACAACGGAGCAATGCCAGACTAAACTTCCCAACCTCAAATGTTGTGGGCGGGACTAAGTTCGGCTGGCACCCAGGCTAGATGAACTAGAGTGCTGGACACCGAAATTTTGACGATGGGTCCTGTCTCGACTTTCTGATTTGTTTTGAATCGCCTTTGACTGTTTCAGAGTGGCTTCTATATGCATGCATAAACATGTCCTTAGAACAACCCTTAACGTTAGTTTTTAAAACCGTGCAACTCACCGAGTGGTTAGTGATGTAAATAAAAAAGTGCTAAATACCTGAATTATCCTTTAAAAGACATAAACAACAACATAGAATGATTACTCAGTTATAGTGATACTAGTCAAACACCAAGTGAACAGCAGCAGTCTAATGAGATTCTTGAAGTAGTTCCCAACTGTGTGCTCACACTTTCCTTTCAGTAAGGAGAAGCCGTTACACTCTGACTATGTATACTCACACAAGTCGTCGTGTGAGTGTGTATGTGTGTGTACTGGTGTTTGTGTGGGTGTATATGCAGTCACATACAGTATTTCAAAAATATTTGTGAATTCATCTACAAACAGAAAGAACGATAGACAGACCTGAAGAGCCTTGCTGAACGAGTCTCCTCTCCTGGTTTACACGCCCAACACAGTGCACTCCCCACTCCCCCCACACACACACACCACCCCACCCACCTCATCAGATGCAGAAGTACTGCTCCTGCCAGAGAGTGAAAATGAAAACTAAAATGAGAGAGCAGTATAATGGGTGGGGTCGGGGTAAAAATGTACAAACGACTTCCTTCCTGTGGTACCTTTGCCACCAGCTGGCTGTTTACTACATGGGAGCTGTTCCAGGCCTTCAGCCCTCTCCTGTGTTCAAACGGCGCACATTAAAGAGGCAGATGAGCGAGGAGGGAGGCGATGTCTCTGTGTGTGTGTGTGTGTCTGTCTCTGTGTGTGTGTGTGTGTGTGTGTGTGTGTGTGTGTGTGTATCTGTCTCTGTGTGTGTGTATCTGTCTGTGTGTGAGGGAGAGAGAGAGAGAGACAAATGACCCAGAGGGGGCTGCTTCAGATACAAGCTGATGGGCCGGCCTGTTCATCAGTGCAGACTCCATGCCTTGATGGATTGATTGATTGATGGATAGATGGATGGAGAGAAGGAGGGACAGAACAGAGAGAGATAGAGATAAGGATAGCAAGATGAGAGAAAGAGAGAGAGATTGAGGAAAAGAGGTTGGAAAGATGCCAATCAACGGCGCTGACTCCAGATGAAAGTTGGCTCGACTTCTGCCGAGCTGCGTCGTTTTCAGGTGTGTTCTACCTCTGCAGAACAGCCACAGGTAAATGAAGAGATCAAAGCGTGCGGGCGTGTGGGGAGCCCAGCGCTAGCCCTGGCCCCAGTAATGAGACGCCTCGCTTAGATGTTGGGCTGATTCTCTCTCTCTCTGTCTCTCTCTCTCTCTCTCTCTCTCTCTC
Organism: Alosa sapidissima; assembly: GCF_018492685.1. Classification (NCBI taxonomy): domain Eukaryota; kingdom Metazoa; phylum Chordata; class Actinopteri; order Clupeiformes; family Clupeidae; genus Alosa; species Alosa sapidissima. The sequence continues at coordinate 18,498,578 of NC_055963.1, forward strand.
TCCCCGTTTCCCTCTCTCTGCCAAGACAGAGCTGCTTGTGACAGACGGCTTTTCGGCGAAAGTTGTGATGCAGCATGCATGCGCTCGCTCGCTGGCACACTACAAAACACCCTCACAGACAGACACACACACACAGACACATGCATTCAGTTATGCACTCTCTCTTTGGTGATGGAGTCAGGATGGCACCCCTCGGAAAGCAAAGGGGTAGGGAAAATGGGAAAAAAGTTTTGTGCGGAAGATTATTCCTCTTGACAGTTGCGCACTACCTAAACTTTGGGTGTTACCATTGATGGGCCAGATCCAATGGAGCAGGCCCAGTCCCTTTAACAGCTGAGAAATCAACTGAAAATCTGCTGCTAAGTGTTTTTCAGGGTTGACTGAAGTGTGTTAAATAAAAGAACCATCCCTTTCTCAAGGGAGTCACACACACCCTTACACACACTCACACACACACACACACACACACACACACACACACACACACACACACACACACACACACACACACACACACACACACACACACATACCCTCACACACACAGACCAACTCTCACACATGGACAGCTATACACATGCACACACACACACACATGTCCACTCTTCTAGTCCTGGACTGAGGGAACGGGTGCAGCAGTGGGGTGGAAAGCAGACATATCTGGTACTGAAATTGAATCTGGTCCCAGGTTTGCAAAAGAAAATCCAAAGTGACAGAAAGGCAGATAATAGGTTTGCTGTAGCTTCACGCATCACTGTATGTCCACACAGGGCAATTTCTAAAACAATGCAGCCCTTGACGTTTTTATGACAGCCTTTCTTATTCGACTTTTCCCATTACGCTCGTGTGCTCCATACTCTTCACTCACACACACACACACACACACACACACACACACACACACACACACACACACACGCACACACACGCACACACACACACGCCCGGTGCTCTGCAATTTCTCCAGACTCCTACACATTGCTCTCAGTCTCTTCTCCTCTCCTTTCCGGTCCCATCCCCAATATCCCTTAAGGTTAGTCACTCTCTCCTTTTTCAGTTTTTTTTTTTCTGTTAGCTATTACTCACATATTTTATAAATACAGACATACTGACACACACACACACACACATGCACACATCAATGTAGCCATACATGAAATAAAATGTAGGAAGAGAGAGAGAGAAAGGGAGAAAAAAAGACTGAATTTGTTTAGTTGTTCACCTCCTATGAGGGGGAGTTAACACGCCTTTTGTTTGAACACTCTTTCTCTCTTTTTCTCTCTCTCTGTCACTCTCATGCTCTCTTCCCACTCTCACCACCTCTCCTGAGCCTCACCCTCCTCCACTTTCTTTCTTTCTTTCAGACAGTGACCTTGAAGGTTTGTCTGCGTTGTTTGCAGACACAGTTCCGTTGGTCTCTTTTTCCCTCCCACCCACCTCTATCTCTCTCTCTCTCTCTCTCTCTCTCTTTCTCTCTCTCTCTCTCTTTCCCTTCCTCTGCTTTCGTTAGCAGGCTCGGTCTCCCCTGGCCAGGGGGACTCTCTGATGCCACGCTCACGTTACAGCTACATCGGCTCCTCATGAGAGAGAGAGCAGAAATACGATGGAAATGTGATTCATTATGTGCAAATCTGATGATGCCGTCGCACAAAAAACTTGATCAGACTGCGTCTGTGTGTGTGGGGGGGGGGGGGCTGGTGAGTAGGGACTAGGTAGGAGGGAGGGAAAAATGATCAATCCCATTTAATTTCTTTCAGTTCACCTTCTCATTCAGTTCAATATCCATGCTCGAGCTGTTATTATTAGTAGATATTGGGCCATAAAGATATAGGCAATTTAGCATGTGATGTAAAACAGAAGCAAGTGTCATTAACCGCCTCTCTTAGGCAGTTTATTATTTTGAAGTTACGGCTTGGACTCATTCCCTTGTTTATGGGTGATAGATGGTGACACCGTTAAAAATAAAAGCTAATTGGCTCACGTTGTTGAATCAAGAATGATTAATTTCACTGTCAGTGCGTCATGTGTGGCATAGGCTATTCAACATGGTTATTTTGAAACGTGAACCAATCTGTCAAAAGCTTTGAAAGTACTTAACTTTTTTAGAGAAAAAAAAAGAGAAGCATTGACATTTTTTTCTATAAAGAAGGAAAGAATAAAAACGTCCATGTAAGCTCGCCGTGTGCCGTGTCCTATCAGGAATGAAAGGGTGGCCATGATGGAAGGTCAGCCGACGTTCACACTCTGCGTGTCGGCCATGTTTACGGGTCGCTGTCAGATGGCCGTAACCAGGAGCCATGTGTCTTTGTATATTCTAATGAGCTGGGGAGGGGAGAGAAGTCCGCCACAGTGCTGACGGTAATAAAGTAAATCGGCGCCCAGGGTCAGCACGGCCCAGCCTTTTCATAATTAGAAAGACTAGCCTGGAAATCACTGTCTTCCGTCTCATCTCTTTCACTCTCGTTTTTTCTCTTGCCCCCCCACCACACACATCTTTGTACTTCAATAAGCAAAGGCATAAGGGGTAGGGGGTGTCTGTCACCCTTACCAGCTGTGCCTAAACAGCTTTCTGTGGATATTATTTTTCCCTCTGTCCACAGGCGCTAAATGTATGTATGTAAATTAATGAGTAATGGGACTGCTATTAGTGTTAACAGTGCTCAGATTAAATGAATTATATGAATTGCTGGTGTTCGCTCTTATAAGAGCGCTTTTCTACCTCTAGATGATGGATAATTAATTCTTTTAAATCACTCTATCGAAAGTGGTAATGCCCTGTGAAGAACTAAATGTAGCCAGCTGAGCTGTAAATAAAAGCAGAATATATCTGAATTGCTCAAGGGCTGTAACACATTCACATTTACATACACGTGGATGACTTTTAAATCCTGACTATTAAGGCGACAATATTATATTATTGTGAAAGGCTTGCACTAATTGGGAGTTTTTAAACACCAGCAAACAGCAATATCCGTTTTGTATGAACTCCATAGTATAAATTTATCATAGTATCTCATAGGGGTCATACTGCACATTCATGAAAATAAATCTCAGCTTATTATTTGTTACTATCATTTGTAAATCAAGGTAGACAGTCATGGAACACAGCATTGCGTCCACACAGCAACATTATACCCTGAAATGGTTCTTAGTCTGTGTTTTATTGTGTAAGTCTAGCCCAAGGCTTTGCCTGTTGTGTAGCAGACAGGGTAAGATGAGCCCAGGCAGGACATTTGTGTGCTCCATCTGTGTGTCACAGGCAGAGCAGAGCCCTCTGGTTTGATGTGCAGCATGTGCTTCACAAATCTTTGGCCATTCGTCTGATGCAGGCAGCTGGACATGCAAAAAGGTCCATGAATCACTGTATGTTAATGGTTATACACACAGTTCTCCATGTGTTATAGTCTCCCTCTCGCTCTCTCTCTTCTCTCTCTCGCTCTATCTCTCTCTCACTCTCTCTGTCTCTCTCTCTCTCTCTCTCTCTCTTTCTTCCCTCTGCTAGAGATTTTGCAGAAAATATGAATTTTCCATGGTTGGGGTCTTGCGGAGTCCAAACACCAGTCACCTCAAACTGCAGTTTTTAATTGTCCACCAGATGAAGTGCTCGACTTGTTTTTTCAATTATGGCAAATTAAGTGCTTAATAAGGATTAGACTACATTTCACAGCGGTTTTGTTAATTGAATGGCATCAGGCCTGCCACCCCCACCCCCCTCCCTTTTCGCTGTGAGATTGTAAGAATCGAACTCAATGTCAATGTAGTGATCCATCACAGGCCACTCTTGCCCACACCGTGGGGATTTGTTTATAAGGCTGTTGCTGCCTGTGGCCCGGTTCCGTGCGAATCCCATGCCGGAGTGTAGCGGGTCGATTGGCGGCGACGGCGCCAGTGTGCTGCGGATGCATGGCGGCGCACCTGATGGTTTGGCACATGTGCCATAATCAGTTAAATGACAGACAGGCGCACAGCTGCAGCACAACAGCCTGGCCAAATGGACTACGATTTCACAAAAAAACACACAGCGCTATTTTTGGGCTGACAGATTTCCGATGATTCGCTGGCCCATGGACATTCTAATTACGTGTAGGATTGTTTTTTGTAAATGTTGTTTTATGTTTTTTTTCTGTATTGTTCAGAGTCATTTTTATGCCTTTATGTCTTTACGCTGTTTGTGGAAGTGGAGCACAGTGGTAAATTGTTATATGTTTTTGAGAAAATGCGAACGTTGTTGTCGAGTTGGCCGATGTCTGGGACTGGACGGAGTCTGGGACTGGGCAGCACCTAGGCAACTAGATTTGTCCTGATGGGTGGCGTGATGAGCTGCTCACCGCTTCGCCCTGCCAACCAGGCGCGAGGACTTGAGTGTGTGTGTGTGTGTGTGTGTGTGTGTGTGTGTGTGTGTGTTTGTGTGTGTGTGTGCGCAGTCCCTGAGCCTGACCTTTGTGGAGTGCCTTGTCAGGAAGTGGAGAGCGAGGCAGCGATAACGCTGTGTCCTCGTCAGCACGGGACCCCGGCTGAGCCACAGCTAAACGCACCAGTGTGTGTGTGTGTGTGTGTGTGTGTGTGTGTGTGTGTGTGTGTGGTGTGTGTGTGTGTGTGTGTGTGGTGTGTGTGTGTGTGTGTGTGTGTGTGTGTGTAACGGGAGAGGTGCTGGACTGAGGAAAGTGCTGAGGCCAGTGAAGAGCTTGGCTTTCATTGTAAGAGGCGAGGCGAAGGCAGGAACTGTGTCACTCACCCGTGCCCACGTTCGGCCGCCTGCCTGTCCATCTGACAGAGCCGCTACCGGGGGGAGTGTGTGTGTGTGTGTGTGTGTGTGTGTGTGTGTGTGTGTGGGGGGGGGGGGGGGGGGGGGGGGTTGTGTTGAAAGGTGAAAGGGCAAGCACTGGCGCTACAGTTTAACCAAGCTGCACTCTAACTTGGTCCATTGGTTGGGACCAATCAGGTCACTACAGTTGCAGTCTTCCTCCTCCTCCTCCTCCTCCTCCTCCTCCTCCTTCTCACTCCTCCTCCTCCTCTCTGGCTTCTCTTTGAAGTGGGTGTCAGACATCAAAAGTCAAGCTGCTTGCATGGCCAGATCACCCGTCAGAGCAGAGGCCCCCTCTCACTCTCACACTCACACTCACTCTGCGCTCAGTGCAGACGCAGGTGGAAGACTTATGTGCTGATCCCCCCCCCCCCCCCATCTAAAACCCTGTAATAAAGTGTGCTGTAAATCAGGCGACAACCCCCCCCCCCCCCCAACTCCGGCTTGTCCCTGTGCAGGCCTCCGCAATCAGGGGCTGGCAAGCCACAAGGAAGCAAATGAGCTGCCGGGACAGACTCCTCCAGCACCTGCATCTGCTGCTGCTGGTGGCAGCTTGTCACAGACACACACACACACACACACACACACACACACACACACACAGATATAGAAGTAGTGCTTTGTGGCCCAGAGACTTGATTGCTCCAGTCTGTGAAGTTAATGTTATTTGGGCAAACTTTGGATATTGACAGATCCCTCTCTGACGCACAGACCCAAACACACACACAGACACACACACACACACACACACACACACACACACACACACACACACACACACACACTCTAATATAGACACATACACAAACAAACAGTAGTTTTTGGCCACAGACAAATGCACTGCTACTGCATATGCTACAGCATTTGTTCCATACACAATACAGGATCCAATAATCCATCAGCCAAATCTGTTAAGGGAAAATAATAGCATGATCCTCTTCCTCTTGTTTTCCATATACCCCTCTCTAATGGTGGACTTCCACCCTGGTGGCTAACTATCGTGGCTATCGGGACACAAACGCCCTTCAAAACCATTTAAATTAGGTGGTTGGGCTAAAGTGCAATTTTCTTTGGCTGTAACTATCATTCCGAATGGGATTGTTTTGCGCCCATTACCCAAGTCAGTTTTTTATCGCCATCTTTACGTTTATTTTACTTTTTTTTCCTCCTCCGCATTTTCTGTGGAGAGACCTCGGGTGGATCAGGGAGACTAGCTGGGATGATCCAGTGTCCTGAGCATCTTCCCCGGACACTCTGTTCGGGAGGCCCGACCAGGGTGTAAGTGTTTGTTATGCAGGTTTAATTATGTCCAGGGGGCCTGGATGTGTAGGGCCCTAGCCTCATTCACAGCGCAGCACAGCACTCCTTCAGCCCCACAAAACCCACAGCGGACAGGCTTGATGTCTCTTTCTCCCTGATGCTTCTGTAGCGAGCGAGCGAGCAATTAAAGGTCATATCAATTAGAGCATGTTGCAGTCTCCAGCCTCATTGTAAAACAGCTTGCTCCTGTGTCAGAGAGCCGAGCTGAAATAATATGAGTGTGTGAGAGTGTGTGTCTGTGCGGACGTGTGTGTGTGTGTGTGTGTGTGTGTGTGTGTGTGTGTGTGTGAGCACGCTCTTGTCCGACAGAGGCAACCTCTCAGCCTGTAAGTCTAATGGGTATGTTCACACCAGGCTGAAGTTCCTACATAATGCAAAGGGCCCTAAGGTTGGTGGTGATGTAATTATGATTGATGTTTTGTTTGGGTGAGCCAGGGGTTAATGGCGACTTGTCTCCCTTGATAAAAGCTCGGTGGTGAAATAATGTTTAGTGTAATGAGTGGATAATAGTAAGAGACCACAACAGTCCCGACGTTAAATGGCCTCAGCTTCCTTTCTACTGTAGATTACTGAATTGAATGTGAACTGATTGCCTTGGCTCCGTCTGCAGACAGTGTTTTGTCTCGGAATCCCAAGGAATGTGCCATGCCAAGATGCCCTTCAATTTATACGGCCTTTCAGCAAACGTACGATGTGCTTAAATTCCATGTTCCGCCTTATTGCACTGATATGCAGAAACCATTTGGGTTTCAAAATGCAAAGCTCCTTATTTAGAGTTCAGCTGTTGCCACAGTAACAG
>NC_055963.1:18510500-18512363 GCF_018492685.1 Alosa sapidissima
GAGAGAGAGAGAGACAGAGAGAGAGAGAGAGAGAGAGAGAGAGAGAGAGAGAGAGAGAGAGGCAAGGCAAGTTTATTTGTAGAGCGCATTTTGTGCAACTTCAGGCAATTCAATGTGCTTTACAGTGGACACAGAAAAGAATCAGTCAAACAGAGTGAATTAGAATAAAATAGGTCAAATACAGTTGAATAGTAAAATAGAATAAAAAAGATAATAAAAAGTCATAGGGCTAGTTAAAAAAAAAATCATAAAAATCTTAAGAGAGATGAGGGACAAACACACATACACACACACACACACACACACACAGTCACATCTCCTGCTTGTGCTGCTGGTGAGGTGGATTCCTGGCGGTGAAGAATGGCTCGCTTCTGTCGAGTGGGCTGGAGAAGGAGGGTTCGGCCGCTTGGCAAGCAGGCATGCAGGGGTGTTCTCCACCTGGTGCAAAAACAAGCAGGACAGATGGGGAGTGCCAGACAGTTGTTTTTGAATTCATACAGACTTATGATGGTATAAGCAGAAGACTGCAGATAAACTGTAAGAAAAAATTGAGAGGAGGAGGAGGAGAGAGAGGGAGACGGAGGGAGAGAGACAGAGAGATGGAGAGAAAGAGGTAGATACAAACAGAAGTAGAGCGAAGAGGGGAGATGATGGACAGATAGAGAAAAATCAGCCAGAAAGAGAAGATAGAGGGGGAGAGAGGCAGAGATCGAAAAAGAGAGAAGTAAAGAGGGATGGATGAAGGGAGGGAGAGAGGGAGAGACTTCAGAGTGTGCTCCTGAAAAGCCGAGAGCCTCTCAATGGGGACCTAGCGCAGCGTGGCACAGAGCGGCGCCTTGTTGGAGTTGATTGTGTTTTATTTTCGTCTGTTGCATTGTGTGCTTGGTTCTCGGTGGAGGGACGTGTCCTTGCCTTCACATTGAACTCCACATCGTCACTCCCTCCCCCTCTCTCTCTCTCTCTTTCTATCTCTCTTTCTCTCTCTCAAGACCCACGGCTGTCTCTCATATCGCCTGATTGGCATCTGCTGAGGTTCCCGCGGAAGGGGGGGATTCTTTTCAGCTTCCCTGCAGCTTGGCATTGACCCCGTCTCCTATGATTATTACTCTCGTGTTCATCCTAAAAGAGACCTCCTGCTTAAAGTTTTCAGTCAATAATGCCCAGTGTACCCATATATAAAATGGTGTGACCTGGCAAGAATTCACTTTTTTTTTCAGCAAAAGAGGTGTAACAATAATTCTTGATAAGAATCCAACCCAATTTAAAGAGCAGATAGGGCTTGGGGAAAGAACAGAAGTTTATATGGAAAAAAACAAATAACCTTAAGCTAATCTCTGTTAACGCAATGTCTAATGGAATAGACTACATTTCCACTTTAATGCACTTTAGTTGAGCTGGGGGGCTGTTAAGATAACCTACTATGAGCAACGCCGAAGAGTGGTGTTTTTGTCTTACAGTGGCACAATGTTGCAAGGTTATAAAAACTTTTTTGTAAGTCACTGCGGTTAGATATGAAAACACTAGCCCGACACTAAAGCAATGATAGAAATTTGTCTAAGAAAATTAAATTCAGTTACTAGTTCTATTAGTAAAATGCACCGGGGCTTTGGTAAAAATGACAAGAGAGAGTGGAGGGAAAAAAAACCTGTATCTTTTTTACCGTATAGCCATTCTGCTTCAGCAGCGGATGTTGATTTCAATTTCTGCAATAAAGGCAACTGGGATAACATATAATCCTGACATGTAAATAGCAGTTGTTTGTCAGTGGTTCTATCCCCAGAAAACTGCTGTTCTAGTGAGTGGACCAACAGTTTTTTGACAGATAATACCCTTCCTGTTATTTCTGTTACACAAGAAAGAAAG
>NC_055963.1:18512863-18530363 GCF_018492685.1 Alosa sapidissima
GAGAGAGAGAGAGAGAGAGAGAGAGAGAGAGGACTCTGTACTCAGTGCACTGTTGTCACATTACAGAGTTGTGTCAGGCGCACGTTGCTGTTTTGATGTAGTGGTGTGCGCTGATTGTGCTGACGTCTGGCGCTAATTTTAAAACAGCAGACGGCTGGTAGTCATTTGGCTGCTATGGTAGTCAGTCAGGCGCTGCTCATCTGCAGTGCCTCCCTGTGGTAGCTCGGCTGCCAATTACTGTGAATCGTCAATTTCATGTCGGTTTATTTGGGAGGAATATGTTTGAAAAATGCTTAAGAGATTCTGCAGTTAGAAAGACTCCTTTAGAAAAAAAGCTAGTCACTCTTTGAAATGGTATGAAGGTGTTTTGAATGCCCTACCTGCCTGCTCTCTTTCTCTCTCTCTCTCTCTCTTTCTCTCTTTCTCTCAAATTCAAATTCAAATGTGCTTTATAGGCATGACAAAAGGGGCATTTGCATTGCCAAAGCAATCATATAAAACGGTGCATAGACATTATGTATAACATACATAGATCTAAACTTATATAAAATATCCATAGGTAAGAGGGTAAAAGATGGAGGATGGAGGATAAAAAAATCTCTTTCTCTCTCTCTGGCTGTTTCTGTCTCTCTCTCCTCTCCTACTTTGCTCTTGTTCCCTTTCCCCCTTTTCTTATCTCTTCGTTCTATCCATCCTCATCGCCACCACTCTCTCTCTCTCTCTTCTCTGTCTCTCTAGCGTGTCCTTACAGGCAGGCAGATTGGCTTTCTTCATCTCACCCCCTTTCACATTTCACCACCAGCCCATTTCAATTCTCCTCCATCCTTCAAAGGGCCCCCTTCGCTCTGTTCCCCCCGTCCCCTGTTCTCTCCTCTCCTCCCTCTCCTCTCTCTCTCTCCGTCTCTCTCTCCGTCTCTCTCTCTGGCCCTCTGGGGAGTCGGGGGGAAAAAGGAGAGAAGGGGCAGCCTTGAAAGACAAAGATGAAAGAGAGTGAAGAAGAAGAAGAAACAAACAAGCAAACAAATACCCCCCCCCCCCCCCCCCCCCCACACACACACACACACCACACCCCTCTCTCCCCACCTCAGTAAAAATAGCTTTTCCCATCTCGGTCGTGGCAGGGGATTGAAGGCGCCGAGGTGGCGGCGGTGACGAGGAAGAGGAGGTGGAGGAGGAGGTGGAGGTGGAGGAGGAGGCTCCTCACAGCTGAGGGAGCACACACGTGGGAGGGTTCCAGGGGGAACTCTCTGGGGAACGGGGAAATGGTCCCCAAGAACCCTGCCACCACGGTTGCCAATAGAATCACACACACACACACACACACACACACACACAGACACACACACATACACACACACAGACACAGACAAAGAACTCTAGAGGTTGATATCTATCTATCTATCTATCTATCTATCTATCTATCTATCTATCTATCTATCTCTCTGGCTTTCTGTCTGTCTATCTGTCTGCCTGCCTGCCTGCTTGTCTATTTCTCTGTTGGCCTATGTTCAAAATGAGCACCCGGCAAGCACCAATGGCGTGTAGATGACTGTGGGCCAGATGTACTATTTGTACCATTTCAGCCAGATGTACCATTTCAGGCGTATTTGTTTCGCAATGTGCGTGTAAAATCATTGCGAGGTATGTACAAACAGGCCGCAATGATGTAAAAGCGCAAACTGCCTGTCGCGGGAGCTGAAAGTGGCAGATTGCGATTGTCATGTCATGCATATGCATTCATGGGAGGATCCAGTGGAAAGTGGGAGTTTAGCGTAAAAAGATGGGAGGGGAAGAGTAAAGAGTGCCTAGTTATGTATTCCGCGGTATGTACAAAGACTGCTCCTGAAAGCGCACGTCTATTCTGCGCCTAAATACTTCCGCCTTGTAAAAGCAGGTGTTAATCCACATTGCAGTTCAATGCGTCAATAAGAGAACCTTTCAAAGACAACAGAATCGCTATTTAGAACACCAGTTTTTGTGGTGAAAGTATTTGTACTACCAAAACCAACCTTAACTTTCGTTGGCCTTTCGCATGTCTTACTTTCACTTTCACGTCATTCACTTAAACTTTCGTACTTGCTAGATTTGACCAATCTTCCATAGCCTACGTGCACAAGTAGTTTGAGTAGAACTACTGATCTTCATTATCTCCCTGCTTGTTGACATCTTATCATGTATGGTATTATTTCATGATGGCTAAACGTTTGATTCTTTTTAATGTTGTCATCAGTTAACTTCATTCAACTGCGCTTGTAGGCGCTGCCATTCAGTTGTGGATGTTCGTAAATTGCGTTTATGGGCGGAGAAGGGCAGAGAAAGGCGCAGTTTACACTAAGGATTGAACGATTGATAAATACGACGGAAACTTGGGTCTGACAGCATTCGCAATCTGCAGTGTGTCCATGGCGCTGATAACGCTACGTTCGCAAATGTACGTACATCTGGCCCTGTGTGTGCAGGTGATGCTACTCCACCACTTGGCGCGTGAAATATGGCTGTTGTTTATTTAGCGGTACCGCTAGGCTTTACTTTTTGCTGCTATCCTGAAGAACTGGACGGTATGCTTCCATATGCCACTACTACACTTATTTCAGTCTTGTATCGCTTATTGCAAAAACAGAAACCTAGCAAGATATTTTAATTGATGAATTCATTTTTGAATGAGATATTGACTCTTCACAGCCTAACGTCTGTACCCTTGCACAAATGGTTTTCTGTTGAATCTGGAGCTCAAATAACCTATGTTCATTTGTTTAGTGTTTTTACCTGTGCACTGGTGTTCAGTGTAACGCTGCACTTCACAGTACTAGTTGAGGAAAAGTAATTAAACTGCATGGGAATTCGTCTCATTAGATAAATCCAATTTGTGTAGTGTTTTGTTACCAAGAAATATGTTAGCCTTTCCTGCTTCATCCCAGACAGTAGGCAGATCATTATAGGATGCTCCAAGAAGTTATCAGACATTAATAATTTCGGAGTTCAACTGCAAATGACAGATGCAAGATACCTTCAATATGAGTAGTTGCAGCTTGCAATGCAATGACAAACAGTTCAAACGATGCATCTGCTTCAAGTCTGCTACACTAAATGTGCTTTGGTTGCAGTTTCCCCCTTCCAGCTTCTAACTAATTCAACTGCCTTTCCTTTCTCACTACCACTCACAATATGCACCAAGTTGTACTTAAAGGAGCCATGCCACTTCCATAACAAAACACTTTATGAATGTTATTTTGTTGACTTAGTTTTATTACTTCTGTGCCATGGAGTGTAGGCCTATTATGTGCTCTGTCCATTGTTTGATGGTACAGTAGGCTTAGGTAAAATGTGTTGGTTGGTAAAATGAGTTATCTTAGGACTTAGGATGATATATTTTCATACCAAAGTCATATTTTGTGAGAAACTAGGCTAACTTGCAAAAATAGTCCATCAAATTTCTCCAGATAAGTCCCCATCTCAGACCCCCAGAACACCACCCCGCCGATTCGACCTCAGATGCTTTTTGTGCTTTCATTGCTTTCATTTCTTTACTGGGGGAAAACACTTATGAACATAAAAAGTTATGAAAAGTATTTTTGGATGGCAGAAAAAAATACCTGGCCAGTCATTTCTTCCACATTGGCTAGTTGACCAAAATGTTAATTTTGACACCTGCCTATGTTGGTGTGTTCAACACCCTCCAGCACTTATATCACAGTATGCAGTATGCATGTTAAGATCTGGTGTTCATATAGAATCATCATAAATGATACTGCACTACATAAATGTCACGACAGAATAGTCAATCTTATGAGTTTGACTTATGAGACAGTATCAATCTTATGAGTCAAAGCAGTATAAATGGGGCCCTGCGCAGAACATAACTACTACTGCTACAACACAACCTCTAGAATCCCCAGGGAGTGACCAGAGAAACCGCCCAGTGTCTATGCTCAGATAAGACAGCCCGTGACAGTGTATTAGCATACTGTGGATATATGTGTAATACTTCATCTAGATTACCTCACCCTCCAGCAGTGTATCTGTCCACACACGATCTGTGGTACCACAACAGGGATATGAGCTCTATAATTGTGTCATATCATGCAAATGTATGTGCATGTAACATTTCAGGTGAAATAAGGGCAATCGATTTGGGCAGGGATGGTATGGCGTGGAGCTGGTCAGAGTCAGGCCGAGGGGTATAGCTGAGCTCAGTGTATATTACTGGTATCTGTCTCCCCACTGCAGATGAATCATATGCTATTGCATTATGGACAGCGGAAGTTCCTTAATTTCAATTTCCACTGACAACCTTTGAGTTTGGTTTTTTCATTACTCCTTGTGTCCTCCATAGTGCCGTCTGAATTCCCTTTGAATATTCAGCTCTTTCGAGAGAGAGACTAATCCCTTAGGGACTCTGAACGTGATCAACGGGTTAACTTTAGCTGTGCTCCATACATCTGTTTCTCTCTCTCTGTTATCTCGTTCCTTCAGTCATTGTATGTCTCCTTTCCTTTCCTCCCCCTCTTCTTTTGTCTTTTGATGCGGGCTTAATGGAGGTTGGTCAGAGGGCCTTGGTCGGGGTCTAATGAGGGCCACATCACACAGACACACATACACACACACACACACACACACACTGAGCAACGTGTCGATAGCCCAGCCTTATTTACTGGAGAGGGCTGCCTGGACATGGGGGCGAGGGCGCAGAGGTAATTAGGCAGGGAGGCTGTGTGGTCAATGACAGGAGGCCCAGCAACCTCCAGCTGCTCCGCTCTAGCACACACACATACACACATGTAACACACTCTCTCACACACACACACACACACACACACACACACACACACACACACACACACCACTGATGAGAGCAGGCAGCTTGACCTTCAGTTCTGGCAAATAAGGCTTGTAGTTCTCCAAGGCTGCCCAGTTTGCTGCTCCTGGAGGTGGGCAGGGCAGGGTAGCAGGCACCAGGGCACTCTGCTCTCACACCCAGTAGTGCCACCTCCTCCTCAGATATCTATCCCAGCAGAGTACACCTCGCACAGGGCTCTCTACAGGGACAATGGCATGATCCCCCATACACATCCATATGGGCTAAGATGCACACACACACACACACACACACACACACACACACACACACACACACACACACACACACTCATGCAAGCACACACAAACACACACACACACACACACACACACACACACACACACACACACACACACTCTAGCAAGCACATACAAACACACACACACACACACACACACACACACAAACATGCACACACACACACATTCTCAAGCACATGCATGCCCACACATGCACTCACACACACACATGCCCACACACACACACATTTGCTGACTATCACACACATACATGCACATACACACACAATCACGTAGAGTCACTCAAAGAGAGTGGGGTTTGACTTTAAAACTCATTATGACATTGGCAAATGAACAGCACAGGAAAATACCTTAAAACAGATTGTCACCGCTGATGACACATGTGACTGAGTCACTGGATCTGGTCCGGTCGGAGATGGGCTTGTTGTCATCGGCGACGCTGCTGTTGAGAAATTTATGCCCGCGCGACCATAAAAACGGGGTATGGGCGGACAGGCTCCTCGGCAGGGAATCGGCCACATAAATGACCAGGCCTCAATAAAAGGAATGTCACATGAAGTGCACGGAATGTCATTAATAATAAATCACAGTTGTCTGAAATTGACCCGGCGGAGAGGGAGACCACACGCCAAGGCGAGTCGGAATCTGAGGGAGAACACTTTTCCCATTTATGTCAGTCATGGCCCTCCGATTCTGGCCTTTATTACACAAAGACGCAATTAACCTTTTCCGAGCTGACGTCACTCAACCAATTGGAGAAAAGACAAAAGATCATTGTTCGAGCCGTTCCACCACAAAAAAAAAAAAAAAGATAGAGAGACGACCAATAACGTTTAACGCCCGTGCTTAATGTCCGACGCTGTGAAAACAGTGGCCAAAAAATGTGAAGGGAAAAGGGCCCTGCACGGTTGTGCTTCCTGCGTTAGTCTCACACTCTGTTTGTTTGTTGTTGTTGTTGTTGTTGTGTTATGAGGTCACTCATTACAACCCAAGTAAAACACACACACACACACACACACACACACACACACACACACACACACACGCGCGCACGCACGCACAAAAAAACTGGGACAGTGCGTGTAAAACAAATTCCTCCCTCCAAAAACATAAAGCTGAGCCAAGTCACAAAAAAGAAAAGAAGAGAAAAACGCATGCGTTGCTGGTAGAAACAGATTGAAAGAGCGCAATTACATCCTTGGATAAGTCAGACAAACAGCTCTTGTCTCCAACATGGAGCCACGTGTTTGTTGTGTTTATGGTTTATGGGTGCTGGGGTGGTTATCAGAGGCGGTGCAGGGACCTCTCTACTTCTCTGCCTCATCTGTCAGTGCAGTAATTCTGACACCAGCAGCAGGCCCAGGGAGTTTGTGCTTTTGTTAGAGAGGGAGAGAGAGGGAGAGGGAGGGAGAGAGGGAGAAAGATATAGAGTGTGGAGAAAGAGGGAGAGCGAGAGGGAACTTTATAAAAGCACGAGACAAAAGAAGAGAGAGTAAGAAATGCTCAATAGTGTGTGTGTGTGTGTGTGTGTGTGTGTGTGTGTGTGTGTGTGTGTGTGTGTGTGTGTGTGTGTGTGTGTGTGTGTGTGTGTGTGTGTTGTTTGTGTGTGTCTGTGTGTGTGTGTGTGAGGGAGGGAGAGAGAGAGAGAGAGGGAGAGGGAGAGGAAGAACACAAAAACACAGGCCCTCTAGCACAATCCTGTCAGGCTCCAGAGTCAGGGGGCATGGAGGAGACCAGCACAGTGCCACCCCCACACACACACTGGCAGCCACTGTACCCAAATCAGCACAGTCAGCTCAGCCCAGCTCAACACACACACACACACACACACACATTTGATTTTCTCTGGCTTTGTCTTTCTCTCTCCACCTCCCTGGAGCTTTTGCTTTCTCCCCCTCTCTCTCTCTCTCTCTCTCTCTCTCCCTCTCTCTCTCTGTCTGTCTTTAGTCAAGTGACTTTCGGGGTCTTTGGTTTTCACGGCACACGCAGCCCATCCTGACAGACAGGATTGGTGATTCTGGACTGTCTCACTCACTCATTCCTTACCCCATCCTCTCTGCTCTCTCTCTCTCTCTCTCTCTCTCTCTCTCTCTCTGTCTCTGCTGAGTCAGATTCTTACTCGCCTGATAAAATATTGAACACTAAGAACAGAGATCCCACCATCTCGAGTCATTACTGTTTGATTATGGCATCATCAAATGCTCTGAAGAACTCCTCTCGCCACTCGTCAGGTCGTCATGTGTTATTACGTGCTTATGAAGGTGCAATAAACAAAGGGGTGAGGCAACTGAGGAGCCATGGTGGTTTGATGGAGTGTTGGACCATCTCAAGTTGATTTGAAACTTTAGAGGGCGTTGTGCTCGGAGAGATGGAGTTTGCACAAATCAGCATAGTCCTTGAGGGGATCGTGGGACAAATATTTGGATTTGTTTGTGTAATCCCCCCCTTCTCCTCTAAGCCCCTCCCCCCCCCTTCATTCCGCCAGCTTGTTGATGAGTTTCATTTCAGAAACCTCTGCTCTCGTTACCCCCGTCTGCCTGGATCAACAGTGGCACAGAGAAGCCAACGTCTGACAGAGACTGAAACCCCTACCCACCTCCCCTCTCCCCCACCTCCAAACACAATCAGTTACCCTGTCAGCATGGCAATGTGCTCCACTAAAGCACCATGCATGCTAAAATAACCAAAAAAAATGAACCCAACCAAAACAAAAGCACACACACGCACACCCATACTTAAACGGTTCCTGTTGTAGGTCCGGTGGATGACGCAGATCGGTGCAGCCCGTTTCTGTTTCCGGGGCCAGGCCAGGAGTGCTGTGTGTAGCAGGTCTCCTCAGCGATGCTGGTGTGTGTGTGTGTGTGTGTGTGTGTGTGTGTTTGTAATGTATGTATGTATGTGTGTGCATGTAGGTGTGTGTGTGTGTGTGTATGCGTGTTTGCAGTGTGCGTACTGTATATGTGTGTGTGTGTGT
Organism: Alosa sapidissima; assembly: GCF_018492685.1. NCBI lineage: Eukaryota > Metazoa > Chordata > Actinopteri > Clupeiformes > Clupeidae > Alosa > Alosa sapidissima. Next base: position 18,520,956 of record NC_055963.1, read on the forward strand.
GTGTGTGTGTGTGTGTTTGTGTGTGTGTGTGTTTGCAGTGTGTGTGTGTGTGTGTGTGTGTGTGTGTGTATGCGTGTTTGCACTGTGTGTGTGTGTGCTGATGCATGTGCGTCTCTATGTGTCTTAATTGGAAGGGCTCCGGGAGCCTGGGGTTAGCACACCTGCTCTTCACGCAGCGGGCCGTAATGGGAGGGAGGAGTCTAACACCCGAGCCAAGAGCTGCCCAGAGAGGAGGGCTTCAGCTTTAGGGGGAGGAGTAGACCGTGTGTGTGTGTGTGTGTGTGTGTGTGTGTGTGTGTGTGTGTGGGGGGCATGGGGGGGGGGGGGGTGCTTCTGAAAAGATAACTACCCAGACAACCTCACATTCAGTGTGTGTGTGTGTGTGTGTGTGTGTGTAGAGCCCCTGACGTTGCCTTGCTGTTAGTCTGTTTATGTAAAGAAATGGCCTCTGCCGCAGCCTTGACTTTATGTGTCTAGTTGGTGCGTGTGCATAGATAGCTGCGCCCCCACATCCTTTTCTGCTCCTCTGTAGCATGTGTATGTGTGTGTGTGTGTGTGTGTAGAATCAGAAGAGGCCGAGAGAGAGAGAGTTTGGACCAGTTCTCTCTCTCTCTCTCTCTCTCTCTCTCTCTCTCTCTCTCCCTCTCTCCCTCTATCTCTTTCTCTCTCACGCTGGATTGATTTGGGGCACTTGAGGGTGTTTTAAGAGGCCTCCCAGCATGTGTTACCCGTTTGGCCTGCGTGGGCACCCACATGTGAAGTGCATGACCAACGCCTGCCCTCCCTTAGATGTGTGTAGCTGCACTGTGTAGATGTGTGTTGTTGTACACACAAACACACACACACACACACACACACACACGCACACACACACACACACACACACACACACACACACACCAAGCGTGTAGTCCGTGGGTTCCCCCACCGCAGATCTACTCTGGGAGATTAAGGTTGCCACCCATTCCCTCTCAGACTCCTTTTATAGTAATTACGCAATCCTGACTCACCGCAATGAAAGGAGCGCCAGGCACTCAAATTCATTGAGTGCTAATCCAGGCAAGAAACCCAAATGGGATCAGCACATCTGCCCGTGTATGTGGGACAGCAGCGAGAGGGGGAGAGAGATGGAGAGAAAGATAGAGAGAAGAGAGAGAGGGAGAGGGAGATAAAGAGAGATAAAAAGTCCCAAAGACAAAATAAAGCCCAAGAAATATTACTGTGTGACAGTTAGCATCCTTAAATGGAGAAAACCCAGGTCCCTGCTGCTTATAAATAAATGCAATAAATAAAACACTTCTGTCTTCGGGGTCAGTTGCATCACGCAATTGAGGTCTATTTTTATTTCCTCTCATCCATTATGAAGGAGTGAGAAAGCATTGCACTGCCCGTCCTGAGCTTGGTAAATATTTTTGGCGTATGGCTCACAGACCTAAGCATGCCACTGTCCCTTCGCCCAGCTATTCATTAATAAAAGGGGCTTCAGTAGGTCTCAGACAGGGAACAATCACGAGAAATCTCTCTCTCTCTCTCTGTCTCCCTCCATCTTTCTCTCCCTCTCTCTCTTTTTAAAATGCTCACTCTAAGGGAAGAGAGAGGGACAGAGACAGGGAGGGAAGGAGAGAGGGAAGGAGAGAAGGAGGGGAGAGAGGGAGAGAAGGATCTCTGGCGGGGCTGACTGAGGCAATTAGATCTATTATTAGTACGACAGTGGAAGGATTGATGCGCACAATAGTCGGTGTGTAAGCAGAAAGCCAGGGACGTGAACAAAATTTTAATAGTGAGAATCTCCTAGATTATAGGGGCCTTCATTAACATTTTCACACATGGCTGGCTAACAAATGAGAAAAGAGCCCTACCGCACCGGCTGATTTATCGCACCCTCACCGATGCTCTCGCTCTCTCGCTCTCTCGCTCTCTCTGCTCTCTCGCTCTCTCTGCTCTCTCGCTCTCTCTGCTCTCTCGCTCTCTCGCTCTCTCGCTCTCTCTGCTCTCTCGCTCTCTCGCTCTCTCGCTCTCTCTGCTCCCTCGCTCTCTCTGCTCCTCTTCACCCCGCCAGGACCGCCGCCGCTCCACTCAGGCCACAGATGCCACGAGCTGTGTGTGTGTGTGTGTGTGGGGGGGGGGGTACTGTGTTCCAAAACTGTGTGTGTGTGTGTGTGTGGGGGGGGGGGGGATACTATGTTCCAAAACTGTGTGTGTGTGTGTGGGGGGGGGGGGTGAGGGGGGATACTGTGTTCCAAAACTGTGTGTGTGTGTGTGTGTGCATGTCGCTTGTTGCCTTTGGTTGTGTTTTCTGGAGTGTTCGTCCAACAGTTGTGAAATAGACCCCCTGGGAGGAGCACATCTTCTCCCCGTCGTGTCTCAATTTAATCAGGTGGCAAAACGCACACACTTAAAGTCACACTGCCAACTTTGCATTCACACCCACACATTACACACACACACACACACACACACACACACAAGCACAAACACACACACACACACACACACACACACACACACACACACACATATCACACACACATCACATACACACACACACACACACACACACACACAAACACACACACACACACACACAAACACACACACACACACACACACACACACACACACATATCACACACACACACACACACACACACACACACACACACACACACACAAACACAAACACACACACACACACACACACACACACACACACACACACACACACATTTCTACACCATACACACACACCACACACAATGCCACACACACCATACTCACACACACACGCCCCTGCTGACTTCTTGAGAAATGTTTTCTGGGGAAAATGTTTTCCCTCTGAGAACTTCATTAGAATGACAAATAGTGTTCTGCCATAAGTGGAAGCGTCAACAGCACACGAGCGAAGGGGAGATCTGGGAGGGCTGACATATCGGGAGGGAAATGGATTAGACTCTATTAGATTCCATATGATTTCAGCTGGGGGAAGAGGCTTCGCTTGCGCGTCTGTCTCCGCACTTTTGCTGACTCACTCATACTTGTTTCCGCCCGCACTCCTGCACGCCTGTCGTCGACTTCTTCCTCGGCGCGCACCTCCGCTGTCGTCATTGTCGCCGCCGCCGCGGCAGATGGAGCGAGGTGATCTGCGACGACGTGCAGGCACACACCGGGCCGTCCAATTACCTCGAGATCTCCAGACTGAAGGTGAGGCAGGCGGTGGGGGGGGGGGGGGGGGGGTGTTGGTGTTGATGGAGGAGGAGGAAGAGGAGAATGGAGGGAATTGAATGTGTGAGAAGTTGGTTGGTGCGGATGGGGTAGGTGGTGGAGGGAGGCCAGATAGCTTCTCTCTCTTGGTGGACTTCACCTCCATAGTCGTCCCCCCCCCCAGTCAGGTGTGTCTGCCCGGTGGACCAGTGCCAGCCCTGGGTCTCAGTATCAATAATGAACGTTTTAAAGAACAGCTTAGGTAAGGAGCACCCCCCTACCACCACCACCCCCCCAACCCCCCCATACCCTGCTCACACAACCCTAATGTCCTTAAGACAAAGGGAGATACCGCAATGGACAGGGGACTAGAAATCAATTTCCCATTTGCTGCTTTAATTTGGGCGCGATGGGCACGGAGATTAGACCTGACGCTAGCTGGGAGCCTCCATTTTGATGAGTTCTACCTGACGCCCCAGAGTCCGTCCGGACTGACCCCCCCAGCTAATTAAAGTTCTGGATTGATCCACAAACAACGCGATACAAATCTGTCCTCGACAACCCCCAACAAAACGGGCCGGGCCCAGGCAACAAGCCTGATAATAGCCTCATAAAGCAGCCAGCTAATGGCACATTTTCGGGGCGCACCACTCATTGGGAGTGCGCGTGGAACGGCCAGAATTGCTTATTCGTTTTTCGGGGTGCTGGAGATGCTGGCTCTGCCTTTTGGACACTAAAGGGGTTGGGGGGGTGGCGAGCTCAACAGCCAATCCCCCCCCCCCTCCCCCACGAGGGACGTGCTGCAGTGGTTTGGCTGTCCGCTGTGTTTTCATTAGGGCTCTTTCCCCCCTCTCTTATGGATGTTTCGGGAAGCTTGTCTTTCTCAACCATTAGTCTATTCACCTAACCCGAATTTCACCAATTTCACTTAAGGTGATACTCCTTTTCTCTATTTGCCGTTGGTTTCCACTTTGCACTTAATCACGTGGACCTGCAAACCTGGTGTCCAAAGTTCAATTCCAAAAGCCCTGCATCTAAACGCCAGAGGCCCTGTGGTGCGAGTCGCCCTGTGTTAGATTGCCTAAGTTGTGTTGCATTGAAATTCAGATTCAACGCCCAATACAGTTTCGCAAGCCAAGTGAAGCAGCACCGTACTTGGCCCGTCCGCACACTTTCTCTCCATGTGCCCCGGCACCGGCTGTCTGCGTTTTTCTGTTCCGAGGTTAGCCTGGTCCGGTCCAGTGAGCTGCGGAGTCATGGTTCCCAGCGTCCTGTCCCAATACAACCATGGCAGCCAGGCAGGCAGACCAGGCAGGCAGGCGCACAAGCCACCTCAGCGCGGCAGGCCTGTGGCTTTGCACTTTCCCTCTTCACCCAGCCATTTTCACTATTTTTTTTCTCTCCTCTCTCTCTATCTCTTTCTTTCTCTCCTTCCCCCCCCCCCCCCTCTCTCCCCCCTTCCCTGCCTCCCTTCTCCTCTCCTCTCCACTGGCTAACCCCCTCTGAGTTCTCTCTGCTGAGGTAGCACTGTTCAATCTCCCATTTACATAAACCCCCTGGCACAGCCAGACGCAGACATGTTTTCTCTCTCTCCCTCTCTCTCTTTCTCTCTCCCTCTCTCTCTCTCTCTGTGTCTTTCTGTCTCTCTCTTCTCTCTCTATTTCTCTCTCCGTATTTATATCTGTCCATGTGTCGTTACAATCCTCAAGTGGATTAGTATTGGCCCATCAGAGGCACACCCTCACACACCCTCACACACACCCTCACACACACACACACACACACACACACACACAAGATGAATCGCCCCTCCCCACACAACTTGCGGGCGTGACACGTTTGTGCAATATTTGCTTTTTGACGTCTTATCTCGCTGTATTTATTGACCAGAAGATTTATGGCTGAATGGCAACTTCTTGATAAATCGGCACAATATTTTCCTAATGGGCCAAATTCATGGGTAAAAATGAGGCCCTCTGACATTAGTAATCATGTCTGATATATCTCCACAGGTTTTTAACACACACACACACACACACACACACACACACACACACACACACTCACATACACACACACACATACACTCACATACACACACACACACACACACGCTCCTACATACGACTAGATATACCCATGTGTGGTGCTATGACTAAGGTCCCTTTCTCTTTCTTTCTCTCTCTCTGTCTCTCTCTCTTCTCTGGTTGCATAGGAGGGCCTACATACAGTACATGTGTCTGTTCTCCCTGCTGCATATTTAATGGAGGAGCTTTTTTGGCAGGCCCCTCAGAGGAGTTAATTAAACTGATAGCGGGTCTGTGGCTGATGAGGCTCGCCACTCTCACACACACACACACACACACGCATACAGTACACACACGCACACGCACACCACTCTGACCTTGGGGCTGAGCTCCCCCCGCGTGTGTGCAATTACACCTGCATAATCAGCCCGGCCAGCCGGACGCTAACAGCGTCAGCAGCAGCAGCAGTAGCGTGGAGACACCACCACCACCACCACCACCACCACCACCACCGTCGCTGCTACTGCTGTCACTACCACGGCCACCAGCACTAGCTAACCCCCAGCTCCCATAAGACATGTGAATGAGCACATATACTCAGATACAGAGAGGCATATACTGTACTTATGCAGAGATGCACACACACACACACACACACATGTGCGCACGCACACATACTACATGTCTCTGATCTGCAGATATTAAGGTAATGCGATAACAGAGTAATAATGTACAGTCCCAACCCCTGCCAGACAGCCACCAACAGCCCTACCTATTCTCCTATACACACACACACACACACACACACACACACACACACATACACACACACACACACACACACACACACATCAATGTAAACCCACACAGGCGTACAGTATATCACACACCCAGATAGTGGCGTCCCCTGCCAGGCTCCTGCGATCTGCTCCAGCATCGGCCCATCACACATAAACAAACACCTCCAATTACCGCACAGCCACATGCTTACAGTGCACTGAAGGCTGGACCGCTCGCCGTCACTGTGCTATGATACATAATTTAAAGGGCCAAATCTTCCCAGCATGATAATTACATTGCTCCTCTGTGTTGCAGTGTCGATACCAGTCCCCTGCACACACACATACACACACACACACACACAGACACACACACACACACACACACACACTTGGAGACACTCTCCGGTATTTGGCGATGTGGCGCATGCAAATGATCTCTCTGTCAAGGCTGCTTATTTTAATAAGGCAGGCCAGGGATTTATTAGGTCTGCTCTCTCTCTCTCTCTCTCTCTCTCTCTCTCTCTCTCTCTCTCTCTCTCTCTTCTCTTTCTCGCTCACTCTCTCTCTCCTTTCACTGGCTACAGGATGAGCAGTGCAGCTGCCAGGGTTTCAGAGACTGGTGTGTGTGTGTGTGTGTGTGTGTCTGGGTGTTAGTTTTCATGTGTCTGTATGTTAGGTCCTGGTTGTATCGAGCATATGTAATTCCCCGAGAGAGTACTGTTTGTACATGCTGTGCAGATGCTATTTTAGCATGTTTTCAGGCATAACCTTGTTCAGGTGTCCCGAGCTTATGTGTGAGTGTATTTGTGCACGCTCTCACTTGTATGACACAGTGGCTTTATGTACATGCATCAATACACATCAATACACGTAAAATCTGTGTCTACCTGTGTCGTGTGTGTGTGTGTGTGTGTGTGTGTGTGTGTGTGTGTGTGTGTGTGTGTGTGTGTGTGTGTGTGTGTGTGTGTGTGTGTGTGTGTGTGTGTGTGTGCATGTGTGTGTGCGTACATGTCTGCGGTGTGCGTGTGTGTGCGTGTGTCTTCAATATTCTGTGTGAGTGTGTGTGTCTAGCATTTGTTTGTGTGTGTGTGTGTTTGTGCCCGCGCACATGTCTGTGGTGTGTGTGTCTGTGTCTGTGTCTGTGCGTGTGTGTGTGTGTGTGTGTGTGTGTGTGTATGCGTGTGCATATCTGTAGTGTGTTGAAGCGTGCAGGCTGGCATTGCTGCTGGAGCCTGACAGGGGAGGACAGTGCAGCAATGAAGACGCGAGACGCACGAGGGAAGCATGAGTGGACAGGCCTCATGTGAGCAGCCACTGGACTGGAGCCTATTACAGAGAGAGAGAGAGAGAGAGAGAGAGAGAGAGAGAGAGAGAGAGAGAGAGAGAGAGAGAGAGAGAGAAGAGAGGAAGAGAGAGATAGAGATGAGAGAGAGAGAAAGAGAGAGAGGAAGAGAGAGACTTAGACAGAGAAAGGGAAGGAAAGAGAGAGAGATAGAGATGAGAGAGAGAGGGAGAATGAGAGAAAAGAGAAGAAAAGAAGATGGAGAGGTAGGGAGAGAGCGGAGAAGAGGGTATGGGAGGGAGTGAGAGAGAGCAAGGGTGGGGAAGTAAGGAAGAAAGAGGGATCAGGGAGAGGTACACAGGGAAAGAAAAAGAAGTATAGGGAGGAAGAAGAAAGGATGAGAGCAAGAGAGGGAAAAGAGAAGACAGGAAGAGAGAGAGAGGGAGACCATAGGCTCACGGCTAACCTCCTCTCCGTATGCCCCCCCCCTCGTGTCCCCCTTCTCTCACCTGAGCCCCCCCCCATGTCGCCCTCCTCTCCCTGCCACCCCCCCCCTCATGTGCCCCTCCTACCTCCTCTCCCTGCCCCTCTCCTCCCTCCCCGGTCCGTTTAGTAGAGCTGTCTCCTCCACCAAAGCCATCCAGACTGGAACAAACAGCCAATGCGGATTGAAAATGTTTTTTGCTCTCGAATGGGATGCCAGAGCAGATAAGCATCACAAAGCTGCTCCATATTTATTATGTGCAACAATTTGACTAACAGAGAATTTAGATTAATAACATTCAGCCTGGGGAAGTAATTTCCTTTTGAGGGAGAAAAAAAATCAGCGGGAGGGGCATGTGTGTGTGTGTGTGTGTGTGTGTGTGTGTGTGTGTGTGTGTGTAGTGGGTGGAGGGGTGATTTACATGCCTTGTTGCCAGGAGAACAGCTTCTCTGGCTCCGTTTTGTGGCGTCAGCTGAAAATAATGACATTTAAAGCCGCGGCCAAGGTTAATAGGTCCTCCCCCTGACTGTGAACTTTGGGCTCCTCCCCTTTATCGAAGTTCAGGGAGGGGTGTGTGTTTTTTTTTTTCCTTCTTCTTTTTTTCTGCCTCTTTTTTCCTCCTCTCTGCTAGCATCACACTCGTCGCCAGCCAAAGTCATGGCAAGGGTATCACATAGCAGACTGAAAACCTTTTGGACAAGAGGCACATTTGTCAGACCTATAACCTGGCAACCGTGCAACCTCTGACTCTCCCAGGAGAGCGAGTGCTTCTCCACGTCCGAGCTTGTTATATTTTCAAAGGCAGAGCTGGGAGTGGGCCATGTACAGTTTCTCGTCCAAAGCACAAAAAAAAAAAAAAAAAAAAAAAAAGACGTTATAAAAGTTGAGCACACCAGCGGCCGGTTTCATTTCGCTTCCTGCCCATTTCTGAGCCTTCCCATGCCGTCCGTTTGAATCCCCTCCATCTTTCCTGACGTTTGTCTCTCCCCCTCTCCTCTCGTTTTTCCCTACTCTTATCTTTCCCGTGTCTCTGTTTTGAGATCCCAAGTACGCCGCGGTGCTCACGGAGCCTAAAACTCACCCCTGCTTTTTCCACACTGCCCTGAGGGCTGGAGGTCGAACAATAAAGGGGGGGCTCTCCACAAAAAACCAAAACAACCACTCGCTCAGGTACGAGAGGAGGGGGTCCGTCCGCCCCCATGTACACATATATATTTCATGATTGACCCGTGTGTCCTGCTCTCTCTCTCTCTCTCTCTCTTTCTTTTTTTCTTTTCTCTTTAATAAGCGAACAAGTGAGTGAGTGAGTGGTCTTGCCTGGTCTGCAGGATAGTTATTGATAAATGATTAACACGGCAGAAGATGTGTGTGTGTGTGTGTGTGTGTGTGTGTGTGTGTAGTTGGAGTTCCCCTCCGTCCTCGGCAGAGCGGCTCAGCTGCTAAATATTTCATCGGCGCGCAGATGTGCTGCTGTCTGTGGGAGCCGACTGGGCAGAGTGGAGCGCTGGCTCCACCGGCCTTTTCCTCTGGCTCTGCTTCGGCTCCGCTCCGCTCCTGAACACGACCCCCAGACTGCCGTACAGCACACACACCCCAAACCTCCGTACGCCACACACACACACACACACACAC
>NC_055963.1:18532863-18540363 GCF_018492685.1 Alosa sapidissima
ATGAAGTTTTAATGTAGTGCTGTTAGGACATGGGAAACACAGATTAGAACTTTGTGCGTGTGCGTGTGTGTGTGCGTGTACGTGTGTGTGTATGTGTGTGTGTATGTGTGTGATAGAGAGAGAAAAAACGAGACTGTGAATGAGACAGCAAAGAGAAAGAGACGAAGAAAAGACTAGACAAACTGATAGGGAGAGGGAGAGAGACAGAGGGGTAGAGAGAGAGGGGGGGGGGGGGGACAGCCAGTCAGCCAGCAGAGGAGGTGGATGAAAGTAGTGGAGTGAGGTAATGGCGATGATGAATGGCCTGTGGCTCATCAGGGGAAGCCAGGTTGCTGTGTGAAGATTAGATTTTAATACAGCACTTTTGAGCCGCACCGCGCCGTACCGCACCACACTGCACCGCACTGCACCGCCTGCAAAATAATCATGGCAACTCCAAATGAAGTATTATTTTACTCAGAGAAAGGGAAAAGGGGGAGGGGGGAAACTACCCTCATGGACGTTTACCCTTGAAAAGGGAGGAATTTCTCTCCATTTGAACTGATGAATTAGTGCAGACGAAAAACAAAAGACAGAGAAAGAGAGAGAGTTCATTGGAAAAGAGGACACTGTTGTTTTGTCGCCACTGTTGTCAATAAGCCAGTAGTATTTAATATGAGTTAATAAAGGTAAAACACGCTCACGCTTTATTGATATAGTCCAGTAATGCATTTTGTTTTTAGCCTTTGATGAGATGTGACCAGTTAGAGCTACAAGGGAGTTGAGAAGGGCCTTTTGTAATGGCAGGAGCTTATCCTCCGAACAGTGTATTTCCTCTGTTTCGGTTAGTGTGAGTTTGTCATTATGCCGGGCGTGTTGCGTAGCAGACATCATGTCTTTGAGCGCTCGGCAGGAGAGAGACTGACGCTGTCCTGCAACAGCTCCTCAGTGACAGGCCTTTTGTCAGTGCACTCGACGAAACAATGCCGGCGTTCCCCGCCTGTTTGATGCCAACGGATGATGTGATATGTAGCAGACGTTTGAGAAGAATTTCAACTTTGTGATTGCTCTGTTAGATTTTGTTTTATTCTTTATTTTTTTCTAGAGTCTGTAAGTTTGGTTTGTTTTGTTATGGTGAGAGGAGAAAAAAAAACACATTGTGTGTGCTTGAACTAAAGAAGAGTGGAGATGAAGAGCTTCCACCGCCTGCTGTGGTTTTTTGGGGAAATAGTCTGGATTTCACGCCTCAATTTCCGAGCCCTTAACTGATCCCTCTCCTCATCTGAGTCACGATACACGCAGAAAAAGATGTTCCTTCATTTAGTAAACAAGCACATTCGAATGGGCTTGAATCAATAGTACTTTTGTCACAGCACTGTTTGCTCTGCTAAATAGCTGAATGTTCTCCTGGGTCTGGTTGCGTTTTTCACACGTTTTTCCTTTCTTGTGTGTGTGTGTGTGTGTGTGTGTGTGTGTGTGTGTGTTTTGTGTTTATTTGACCATTCTCTTGCTGGACAGGCCTCTTGATACGGCCAACGTTTCCGCCACCCCCGGTGGCCAGCAGGGTACAAAAATAGTATTTCGTCTGTTGCCAAGGTTACACCATTGACAACATGACACAGGCATTCATTCTGCCTACTGTATCTCCCTGGCCTTCTGTGTGAGAGAGGGCCGCTAATCTTAGACCTCAATCTGCCCGACTGTCAATTTGAGTCGCGGCGAGGTGGTGGGGGGTGACATCGGGGGGGATGGAGGAGGGGTTGGTCCCTCCATCTTCTTGCACCGTGTTCCACACATCTCCCCCCCCCCCCCCCCCCCCCCCCCCCCATTCTCATGCTCGTCACTTGCCCCCATTACCCTACCACCCCATTTCAGATAAACACAGCAGGGGCCAAACGGCTCTTGGTGACGTGTGTGTGTGTGTGTGTGTGTGTGTGTGTGTGTGTGTGTGTGTGTAGAAGAATTCATGGAGCTGTCTCAATGCAGGCCCATGTGTCATTTTATTCCATTTCCAGGTAAGGGTATGTTCTGGTGCGATGGGGGAAGAGAGTGAGAGAGACGACTTCTTCAATGGTGGCTGGGATGGTAGTCACAATAAAAGCGGTAATTGAAAGATACGTTATCGTGACTGACTTTCTCTCTTGGTTTCCGCACGCATGGTGGTGGGAAGTGGTATCAGAAGCAGCACTACTGCCTAAAAAACGAGAGCGGGAGAGAGGCAGAGAGAGATAGATAGAGAGAGAGAGAGGAAGAGAGAGAGAGAGAGAGTGAGAGAAAAAAGGAAACCTCATTTAATTAAAAAAGAACGCTCCGAGGGCCGACCAAAAGTTGAAACCAGAGGCATGTTTGGCATGAATAAGTTGCCCCTCTCCTTTGTGCAGTGACATTGACAAATAGAGTGCCGTGCTTGTGAAGAGAAACTTATCTTTGATGCGTAATGAAGTCAAAGTCATGGAAATGAACGCTTTCCCTCTTTGAGGTGCGGGAGAGCTCGGTGCTGAGCTCACATTATCGCCGTCTGACTCTCACACACACACACACACACACACACATACACACACACACACAGACACACACACATGCACGCACACAACGAGATGAGCGGTGTCACTTGAGAGTTGTCTCGTTAACGTAACAGAGTAGAAGCAAAAAAACTCTCCTACCCGCACTGGCTGCTTGTACCCTGCACGGTGGCACTCTTGACTCTCTACATGTCATTGTGAAAAGCCCATTTTTATTCGCACTCGATCGCAACGCTCACATATAGGCCTACACCAGTCACAGACGTAACTAGCGCGTGTGTGCTTTATCCACATATTCTGCCAAACTGAGGGGTTTTTCCTTTTGAGCGCCAGGCAAAGGCAGCTAGCTGCCTGAAGTGTCTCCTTCTACCCGCACTGCTTCCCCCGTCTGCTGCTGGGTTGCGTGCGACTCCTCGAGGTTGCCGCCTGCTTGCTTGCTTGCTTTCTCGCTCGCTCACTCGCTCGACGGGCACATTGCTGTTTAACCAGTCTCTTTGTGCCGAATCGTCATATTTTCCTGGCTGACGTCGTTTTCGAGATGCTCACAAACCCATTTCCACTCAATTGCTCCCAGCAGCATTTTCCAAATAGATTCAGCATCGATACTGTGCGAGGGCTGATGTATAGAGAAAGAGAGGAGGGGGGGGTAGAAAGAGTGAAAGATAGAGAAAGAGAGAGAAGAGTGGTGAGAGTAGAGGAGAAGAAGGGGTACTAATGAAAGAAGGATTCAAAAATAGCCTCCCAAAACTGAGTGTATGCAGAATTTTTGGAGTCCATTTTTTAAACGACGAGCCTTGAAACGTGTTTGAATTACTGGTGCCCAATCTGCCTACAGCTTATTTTTATTAGCCGTCTGACAAAAGTTGTTAGTAGCTGGGATTACAAGCACAGCATCCATTTTATGCCGTGTTTCTTTTCTTTTTTTAATGTTTTTGGAGAGCACGCTTTTTCGCAATGAGCATGCTCATCATGCCTCCCTCCAACCACGGGCCCAGTGGACTCACACATTTTCATTTAATGGGCAATTTAGATGTCATTGGTCACAAATTAAGAAACAAAACTCGCAATTAAAAAAGCTTATCTACTTGGCAACCCCTCCTCTTCATTTTTACCAAGCACTTCCTCATCCTAATGCATTGTGCATATGCAACAGACATTTAGATGAGATACTTTTGCTCTCGCAGTGTATATTGATACCAATGCCTTGACATGGCTCACAAAATAAATAAGTAAGACATTTAAAATAAATTAATTAACAATTTTCAGAAAATGATTGAGTTCTCTTGAATGGCATGTATCACTTTTATCTTGTTCCTTACAGTGCACCAGTCGCCATTATCATCTGGTAATTTATGCTTTAATTAATTTGGCCACAGTGATGAACGTCCTGGGTCAGATAAGCGGAAATCATCCGCTTCCGAGCTCCCGTTTGCACGGTCTCGCTGGGAGGATCTCTCGATAGCAGCTGCACATAACCCACAACTCGTTTCCACTGCCTCATTTGAAAAAAAAAGTAACACTCAGTTCCTTGTGTCTTCCCTCTGGATATGATCGTTAAACACTGCTTCATTTTAAATGGTCCAATTCTGAAATAAACGCTCCCTGAAAAAGACATTGCGTGTTGTTTTGGGTCGCTCTTTTTTTTTTTTTTCCCTCCTGCCCATCTCCCTTTCCCTGTGTTGTTGACAGGAGACATTTTGTACAATTCTCTGTTAAGCATCCCTCATTACTGGCAAACATGGGAACCACATGGCGTGGATTTGTCATAATTAAAGCCGGGGCCTTGGCTCGGCACCTGAAAAAGATGCAATAAAGGCTCCAGTTTGCTTAGGATAAACTCCAGAGCCCTGGGGTGCTGAGGGGGGACCTCCTCGCACTAAATCTAGTTGCCAGAACATATGAGGGGATAAAGTGGCAGTATTAAATTTGTTGTCTCAAACCCCCCCCCCCACCTCCTATTCTTCGCCAGCCGGGTATTGCATTTGTTGGCTTCTCCAGACTTACTAGGGCCTTCTCCACAGCTTGGTGTATTGAATCAGACAGTGCCCAGATCTCCACTACTGCCTTAGTTGAACACTATTGAATTGCTTGGCTTGTAGATCCACAATTCTAACTTCTTTAGACTATATTGAATTTACCATCCCGGGGATCAATAATACTAAGTTTTGCAGACAGTATTGAACTCGGAGGTTCGCACACAGCCCGAGCCGCTTGATTTGTCCAGATTGCTTTAGAATCTGCAGGCGGTCACGCCCCGAATGGAGGTAGTTGCAGTCATTGTCTGAAATGAGAAGGGCTAAAAAGCCATTTGAGGAGCAGTGACGAGGGTATAAAGTGGCGGGGGGGGCTTTTTCGGCCCCTTTGCGCGTATTCATATGAAGATTGAATAGGAATCCGCTCCAGGAGAGGGGTTATGAGCTAGGGCCAAAATTCTCAATCGAAAGTCTGCTGTGCTGGAATTGCACCGTAGCCCTGGCGACGGGGCGTGTGTGTGTGTGTGTGTGTGTGTGTGTGTGTGTGTGTGTGTGTGTGTGCACGAATGGGCGCACTAGCGAGCCAATGAGCGATCCTGGCGGCGTGAGCCTCTTTATTGCAAATACAGCTCAGGAAAATGGAACGGGGGTCTTGCCAGGTATGAGGATACACACACACACACACACACACACACACACACACACACGCACCATACACACACACACACACACACACACACACACACACACACACACACACACACACCACCACCAGTCTTGCTACCACCGTAACCTCCACCACCTCCACCATCACCCAGAAAATTCCCAATGATCACAAGGGGCCAGCAGAATTTCCTGCCGGAACCATGCAGGGCATTGTGATTCCCCTCCTGGGTAATGAAAGTCCTAATAAATAAACACATCAGTGAGGGCCTGCCTCTCCTGCTCGCGCACGCCAGGCCCAGCCGAGCCGCTCCCAGTGTATATTTATAATGCAGTCAGGCCTGGGCGACATGCGCAGTCTCTCAGCAGAGAGATGGGAGGGAGGGAGGGAGGGATGGAGAGAGGGAGGGAGGGAGGGGAGGAGAGGAGGGGACAGAGGGGGAGGCGGGTGATGGCTGGCAGTCGCTGATGAATGGGTGGCACGCTGCGTTCTGACAGAGACGAATGTGACGGCCCCCGTCCTACCGGAGGGGGGCGGGGTGCCCGCCGGAGACGCCGGCCAAGATCACGTGACGCGCGGCGTACCCGACCAATCGGAGGGCTTCGATGCCAGACCCGTGGGAAGGAGGAGGAAGAGGAAGAGGGGGGAGGAGGGAGAGGAGGGAGCGAGGGAAGGCATTAGGAACAGAGACTGTACACACTCAAATACACACACACACAAACAATATACTCAACATGCACACACACACAGAAGCATACACATAGCCCTCTTCAGCTGACCTCTTAGGGTGAAGTGTGTGTGTGTGTAGGGGGGGTGTCAGTGCTCCTCTCTGCTCTACTTCAGCAGCTAGCATGTGTGCCTGCCCCCTGCGGGACTCACCTGCATTGTTTCAGGTGAGCGTCTCTCTCCAGAGATAGTGGGGCAACAATGCTCGGGGCAGCAGGAGAAATACCCCCTTTTCCCCCAACCCCAACCCTAACCCCCACCCCCATCCCCACCCTAAATCTCTCCCCCTCCACCCATCCACACACCCACCCCCACTCCCTCCACCCAGACCCAGTAAGCAGGGACAGCCCAGCTCAGATGTGTGCTATGTCACTACCCCTAAACCACACATCCTTTGGCTTCCTGGAGCGAAGGGGATCGGTTAACTAACTGCTCGGAGCACTCTCCCATCTCATCCACACACACACACACACACACACACACACACACACACACACACACACATGCATAAAAAACACTGGGAGAAGAAAGGAGGGGAGTCAATGGGAAACTGAGATGATTAAGAGGCTTTTTGTGTTAACAGAAGAGGGTATCACTTTCTATTGAACTCTCGCCTTTTCATTGGAAGGCCTGGCTAACTGTCCTGCGCTTCAGTCTGAACAGAGAGCCGCGACTCGGCTATTAATAGACTATTGATCGCTATTGATCCTGGCTCACATGACATAAGATACAATGAGCAATGGATCCTTGCAGAGTGAGAAAGGCTTTTCTTTTCTACCTTGTTGCAATTGCATATCATTATAGGATTGTGTGTGTCATTCAGGAAAAATAGTTGCTTCTCATACTCACTGAGAGCAAAAAAAAAAAGTCGTGCATCAGTAATTTGTGCTGAGAAACGTTGCAGTAATAGTTCTCGTTGGCTGTATGTCAAAATTGATGTCCCTCGAAAAAAGACAACTACCGGTAATCTCGTTTCGCTAACATAGCCCTTTTCTGGCAGCATGACAAAGACAAGTGACAAATTGCACAACACACAATTACATATATATTAGAGGGGAGAGATAATGGCCAGGTTCTGAAGTGTTTAATACGTACGGCCTGTTTAATGGCAGGCCTCGTCCTGCTAGCCCTGTCTGTTGACTCAGGCAGGATTTAGGTGTAATGGATGAATTTGCATCAGAGCCATTTAGTCGTTTCAAAACGAGAGCAAAACTCAAACGGCCAAATTAAAGGCTAAATAATAGATGAGAAATGTCTGAACACAATGAAGCAGGCGGCGAGGGTTGTAATTAGTATTTGCAGTGCAAAAAACGTAGCCGTTCACCTCAGACTTGGGCTAATGCTTATTCTTGCTAATTCGCTAATCTGCTTTATGGCCATAGGAAGGCAGCAGCTCAGTTGTAATAATGTCATGTGGGGGTCAGATTGTGTGTGTGTATCTTCATCGATACCCAGACCAAACACATGGCGTCCCGCCTCTCTGTGCTGTGATTTGGCAGGCTGAGGGAGGTGTGGCTACTGTCTTTGTAGAGAGACACACAGGAGCAACTAGGCCTAATGCAGACTGACAGAATTAATGGAATTAAATGCCCGAGTCAGAGCCAAAGTTTGTTTATATTGTGCTGACGACAGTGAT
>NC_055963.1:18550363-18553452 GCF_018492685.1 Alosa sapidissima
GTGAAGGTACTGTCACAAACGAAAGTCCTATCCATTGCAGAATTCACTTGACATCTATTGCCAGTGGACCTGCAACAAAGCAGCGTCAACAAAGCGCGGTGATGCCACAGCGCTCGCCGGACCCCAAGAGGGTCAACTCTAAGACAATAGCCCGAGTGAGTGCTTGGCTCTTATTCAAAAGGTAAACAGCGTCAAGGAGAGATTTCGCCGGGATTTGACTCAATCTCGCCGTGACCTTCACAGTCATGCAGTGGCAGGCTTTTTTTTGTCTTGTTTTTATTTATTTGTTTATTTATTTGTTTATTTATTTACTTCCTGTGCTCTCAACACAAAAGATCAGCGGGAGCCTCTGAGTGGCTCAGCTGACAGCTGCCTGATGGCCAGAACAAAAGGCAGCGCTGGACCACGGCACGGGCCCCCGACATCTGCCTGCCCACACGTCCACACGCTGGACACGTCGCACAAAACACACACTTCAATTAGAGCGCTGGCTCCACCAAGAAAGGGAGGCAAATCAGATCAGTCAAGAGAGGTGGCAGCACAAGAGTGTTTGTGTGTGTGTGTGTGTGTGTGTGTGTGTGTGTGTGTGTGTGTGTGTGTGTCTTGGTGTGTGTGTGTGTGTGTGTGTGTCTACTGTAGGTGTGTGTGTGTGTGTGTGTCTAGGTGTGTGTGTGTGTGTGTGTGTGTGTGTGTGTGTGTGCACGTGTGTGTTTTCAAAGTGATACACAGGGAGGAGACGGGTACCCCTCAGTGTGACAGACAGGGCTCGGCTCCCGATCCGTTAAAACCTGTCTTTGCCCGGTGCCGGCACTAATTGGCGCTGCACGTACACGTCAGCGGTAGGTCGACCACTCCTCTGGCGATATCCCCGACCTTGTTTATCGCCGCATCTTCTGCCATCGAAGGGCTTCAAGGGACCGGAAGCTGATTGCTCCCGGTGTTCAAGAAACACGCCGATTTCCCAGATTTCCTTGCAATCGTCTTGAGAAAGGCATAACATCTCTCGCCCTTTCACCTCAGGTCTCTCTCTCTCTCTCTCCCGCTCTATCTCTCTCTCTCTTCGTGTTTGGCAGGACGGAAGGAAACAAGGAAGGCTTTTGTGTTCATCCTTAAGAGAATATCCACTGCTCGGAACAGAACAAGTTCCGTGGAAGAAGAAGAAAAAAAACACTGAGAGCGTTCACCTTCCCTCCTGTTTCTATCTCCTGTTTGACGTTTGGTGCTGTCAGAAGCTTTTCGCTCCCTTGTATTTTAGGGATGTTCTTGCCAGGATGAGTGCAGTGAGAGTGCAGTAAATGTGTGTCCCAGATGTTACCGTATCGATTGCGATGTGGTGTTTGAACAACGGAAACTTTCATGTCTATAGACAGTCTGTCTGTTTTTCTCTCTCCTCTCAATGGGAAGCACGACTGCTATGGCAGACAAGTTTAGATTTTTTTTTTGCACCATACAGTAGATAAACAGACATATGGATACTTGGATAGATAGATAGATAGATAGATAGATTGATTGAAAACAGGTTAAGCAGATATTGTGTACACTCAGAAAAAAACAGGTAAAACGGATCTTGTGTTCACTCAGAAAAAAACAGGTAAAACGGATTTTGTGTTCACTCAGAAAAAACAAGTGAAACGGATCTTGTGTACACTAAGTGTGTGTGTGACTGCATGAGTGACCAGCACTTAGAGGGCAGTCCAGAGGAGAGAGGAGAAAAGAGGAGAAGAAAAGAAGAGAGGAGGAGAGGCGCAATTTCACAGTGGGCCCAGTAGGTGGTTCTGGGCACAGCTCGGATTGAAAGTTGGAAATTGGTTTCACGCAAGGGTGCCCTAGTCATTGGCGGCGTCGAACAGTGGAAGCCACTGGATAATTCCAGCATTAATTGATTCTGGAAACCGAAGTAAACAAGGCGGCAGATTGCGGCGAAAGCAGAGAGGATGTTAGGTGGCAGAGGTGGAGGCGGCGTAGGAGGAGGAGGGGGAGAAGGAAGGAGAGGTGTGGAACGATGTGATGCATCAGAGGCTCTCCCACGTGGGGAAAGGTGTCGGGGACTCTGGGATCTTTTGATGGAGCTGATTTAGCTCTGCTGGTGGAGCGAGAGTCAGAGCCATGGGCTTTCTCCCTTTCTTTCTCTCCCCCTCTCTCTATCACTTTTTTCCCTCTCTCTCTCTCTCTCTCTCTCTGTCTCTCACGTCAATCATCCTATGCAGCTCTCCTTCCCTGGTGCCTCCACGACTTCCTGGTACAGTGGGGCTCAGTGGCTTTGCTGGAGATCCACATCTGTCTGTGATCCTCGGCCCCCCCCCACACCCCTCCTCCTCTTTTCGTGTCTCCTCTAAAAGGAGGGCAGACAGGCCGGGATTAGATGACGTGGATGTCAGGGTTGATTTATAGCCTCAGTCTCAGACAGCGGGATTAGGCTTCCTTCACTTTGAAACAGAAATTTGTACAAATTCACAGTGAAATTCAAGAATCTTAGTGCACACAGACAGCATATTGATTATACAGTACATATCCATATGCATTTATTAAGCATGTTTTGTGTATGGCTGCACACACCAGATGTGTGTGTGTGTGTGTGTGTGTGTGTGTGTGTGTGTATAGTAATGTTAATAATACAGAAACATTTACCAAGGTGAGAAAATAATATAAGTAGAACACATTCCCTGTAACAGCTGAACAAAGAGGCCCGGGAGCCCAGCACATCCACCTGTGACTGGTCCTCACTGTGTCACGAGTCACTTGCTAATCAAATTGAACTCTTTTATTTGGACTTTTCCCCGCTCCCCCTTTTTCTATTTTAGGAACAGTACGAGCGCTTTAATTATGGTCTCAAAGTGTATCTAGCCACGCTTGAAGGGCCACCAATTATCCATTTCGGAAGAAAATTGGGGCCTGCTTGGATCTCTGAGTTTGGGTATTTTTTTAACCAGATGTGGGATTTGCTGGAGAAGCACGTTCTCTTGTGATTACCTGGCTGAGTGTGTATGGACATCGGCCATGGAGGGACACTGTGCTCTCTCTCTCTCTCTCTCTCTCTCTCTGGCCTGGCAGCTACTGAGGAGGGAAGTGTGTGTGTTTGTGTGTGTGTG
>NC_055963.1:18553952-18563952 GCF_018492685.1 Alosa sapidissima
CATCTCAACTCCTCTCACCTCTACTCCACTCCTCTTCTTTGTCCTATTCTCTCCACATACATCTTCTCTATCATCTTCTCTTTTCTTCTCCTCTCTCTCTCTCTTTTTTTCCCCTCTTTTTCTTCTCTCTCTCTTTCTCTCCCTTCCTCCCAACTGGCCCAAACAGATGCTGGTAACTCATGCCCAAAAAAATAACCCCCCCCCCCCCCCCCCCCCCCCCCAAGCCCATCCTCTCCCCCATCCAGCCCAGCCCAGCCCATCCCATCCGTGGCCAGCCGTGGCCAGTGCAGCTCAGTGGGCCCTGCTGCTGGAGCGTGTCATGTCCTGGCTCTTTCTGTTTACTCGGCATGTTGGTGTCCAGGAGAAGCGCTAAACAGAAGGGTGCTGCTGGGCATAAACCAGCGGCAGCGTGGCGGCGTGGCAGAGGGGCCATTAACCAGACGCCGCCGACGCAGCACTGTGCGCCTCGCCACTCCGCTCTCGTTTGCCTTTCCCTTTTTTATGCATCCGTTTTTTTCCCCTCACTCTTCATCCTTCTCTCTCTCTCTCTCTCTCTGTTTCCGCGGCGGCCCCCGGATGCTCCATGCGGGGTGTAGTGGGCATGGTGCCGGGCGGCGGTGGGGGGTGGGGGGTGTAGCGGGCATGGTGCCGGGCGAGGGCAGGGGGTTGGGCTTTTTAACCCTGCTCAGGGACTCATAAGAGTGGCACCACACCACACCGGCAGATGCCAACGGCAGATGTCACGAGCCAAACCACTATTGTTGTCTCTGCTCTTTCTATCGTCCCCCCCCCTCTTTCTTTCTCTCTTTCTCTTTCTCCACTCACCCTTGGCCTCTCACTGTATCTCTCCTCTCCATCTTTTCCTGTATCCTTCTCCGTGTTGGATGCCGGGTCATCTTTGGCTACGGTTACCGTCACCGACGTCAGCCTAGCTGTCCTCGCCTCTCTCTCTCTCTCTCTCTCACTCTCTCTCTCTCTCTCTCTCTCTCTCTCTCTGCATGTGTCCTGCCCGGTAAAGCGCAGTGTTATAGCAATGAACTCTAAAGAACTGCTGCCTGGGTTTCAAATTTTAAAATGTTGCATTTACATTTCAAAGGCCTGCGGCTGAAAGGCAGAAAAAAAAAAAAACATTTTGGTCAATTTGTTGCTGGCGCTTGACTAATATCTCTGCTATCGCTTGGCACTAATGGCCTCACCACTGTCCTTTAGTTTCTTTTTGGAAATAAAAGGGTCATCAAAAGGATATAACTCTCATGAATAATTACATATATTCAGAGAGAAAAAAAAGCTTCACTGTATGATAATATATCCAGTGCATTTAAAAAAAGAGAAAGAGAGAGAGAGAGAAATTAGCACAGAGTGAGAATAGTTTTGTCAGTCTGCACGAACGTGTGTAGTTCACTTCTAATCCGGTGACCTTTACTTTTCCCTGTATCTTTCATTCATCACAGCGACATTTTTTTCTCTCACTCTCTTTCTATCTGTTCATCTCTTTTCTCCTCTTTCCTTCATGCCCCCTCCCTCCCTCCTTCTCTCTCGCTCTGTCTCTCTCTCTTTCTCTATTTATCTGTTAATCTCCATTCTCATCCTTTTCTCCTCTTTCCTTCATGTCCCTCCCTCTTTCTATCTCTCCCTCTCTCTGTCTCTCTCTCTCTTTCTATTTATCTGTTCATCTCCACTCTCATCCTTTTCTCCTCTTTCCTTCATGTCCCCTCTCTCCCTCTTTCTCTCTCTCTCTCTATCTTTGTCTCTCTTTCCTGGTCCCTGTCTACATCTGCTCTCTGTGTCTAATTGCATTTCCATTCACCCTTAGGGATGCCTGGGTAACGCAGTCCTCCCCCTCCCCCTCAGCCACCCTCTCATTTCCAATCCATTTGCACCCCGGCCCTGGCAGGTCAGTTTCATGGGCTGCCCTGGAGGAAATATCAGATGACCTGAGAGAGAGGGAGAGATAGAGAGAGAGAGAGGGAAGTAGAGAGCTCAGAAGAGAGAAAAGAGAGAAAATGCACTGAAAGTGAAAGAGAGAAGGATACTGATGGAGTGCAAAAAAAAAATGAAGGAGAGAGTGGAAGAGAGATCCTGGGGTGAGTAGCGTCAGCCAGAGGGGCTGTCTCCATCGGCACCCCGTGCTCAGACATCCCAAGCTCAAGGGAAGCCCAAGGTCAAGCTTATATACAGAGAGAGAGGGCAGAGAGGGAGAGGCAGAGAGAGAGAGAGAGAGAGAGAGAGAGAGAGAGGAGAGAGAGAGAGGAGAGGAGAGAGAGAGAGAGGAGAGGAGAGAGAGAGAGAGAGAGAGAGAGAGAGAGAGAGAGAGAGAGAGAGAGAGATCTGTGTGATCCAGTGGTTAGGCCAAAGAGCACTCATTGGTCCTCCTGCTTCACCACCACTCATATCAGTTTGAAATATCACTGTCATCTCTCTAACAGAGACAACCACTGCTCTTCTCCACTCCTCCTCTGCTTCTTTTTCTTTCTCTCTCTCTCTCCCCCACTCACTCATTTTCTCTCTCTCTCTCTCTCTCCGTCTTTTTTTGTAGCCAGGACTGAAGTTTTCACTGAAGTGAAGTGGGGAGACTGGGTTGAAAGAATGGGGTTGACATATGTGCTATACATGAAAAAGAACATTTTGAGTGATGAATCCATTTGATCATTTTTTCATGTCACCTTTTATGTGTGTTCATCTGAAGGGTGTGATTCCAAAGCCCCTTAAAAAAAAAAAAAAAAAAAAAATTATGAGCCTTTCAGATTAAACAATGCCCAAAGTGAGGTTTGAGGTGTGACTGGTTTCCGATTGGCGGGGCCACGTTTCCTCCCCCGAGGAAGAGGAGGATTCCCTCGCGGCTTGGCTTCTTCGTCTCTGTTGGCTCCGACGGCTCGCTCTCTTGATTGTGACGGAGGAGCCATTACGTTACGCGGGGCGTGAAGACGGGTGTCTGATTTGTGCCGAGATAACGCCAAAGTGACTCGTATCTCCCCGGCTTAATGCAGCAGCTACAGTTGTTTCACGCCATCAACTCTGTCAGGGCAAAGAGAAGAGGGGAAAAAAATATGCAGACGGTTTCATCCGCTCCGCACCTCTCTTCGCCGCCACATCAATCAATCTCACAAACGAAAAAGGGGGGCAGAAAAGAGGAAGGCAAAACAACAACAACGACAATAACAACAACAAAAGAGGGGAGAACACAAGTACACAAGCAGTTCTCAGGCCCCAAGTCGAGCGGGGACGCTTGTCGCCAGCCTTCAAACAAAGCTTTTCATCAAACAATCCTCCCGCTCGGGCCGATGACTTACCGGCAGGTATCTGTGATGAAAAGCGCGAGGCCGATGCATGTTTATCAGATCATCACGGCAAACGGCGCCCAGTGCCTATCACCAAACAGCCATTTTTACCTGATTTAAAGGCAATCAAAGCGTTGGGCCAGAATTGACTTCGTTCACTCGTTTTTTCCCCCTTCTTTTTTCTCACCCCTCGCTTCCCTGCCGTTATCTCTCCTGGTGGTGCCAGAAAAATGAAAGGGGGGAATACGTCGGTGTCATATTTCATTTCAAGTAGCGCACACTCTCAAAAGACTCCTCACTCCCCGTTGTCGCTCCCAGTCTTGAGTGACAATTTTCGAGAGTTGTGAACAGGTAATGTTGTCGCTGACCAGTGTTCTGTCGGCAACCCATCTTCAAAACCATGACAACGGAGAACTTTTCCTTCGGGCATCTTTCATTTTAGCATGCGGAGAACGTCTCTCCCTGCTTTCAGACACAGCATAATAATGATAGAGGAATAATAATAAAAAACAACGTTAGAAGAAGAAAAATAATATATATATATATATATATATATATATATATATATATATATATTTATATTAGGGGAAGAGTACAGTGTCTTCCGGTAGAGGTGACACCATTTAGCATATTAAGAGCATGCAAAGCAGATTGTGGCGGAGACAGAACTCCACAATCAGGCACTCTGATGCAAGCGTCTCAGAAGAAGTTGAAAGAAGGAGGAATGTCAAGGTCTTCATCTCCTCTGTTTTATAATTATTTTTTCCCCATGTAAGCCCTTTTAATAATGGCAGGGCAGCACCGTGAGGGCTTTTGGAAGGAGGGAGAAAAGGAGAAAATGAGGGTGTCTTTGGGGACGGGAACAGCTGCTCTTTGTTTTTTGGCCTGATTTATTTCGCTATTGTTTGATTATTTTTTATATATTAAAAAAAAAAAGAAAGAGGTCATTAGCATTCGCTGCCCATCTTCCCCTTTCGGTGTTTATTCGGACAAATCACAGTGTGTTTTCTCTCTTTGTTGCACATAACTGGCCAAACACACAGCTGCTGTCCTGCTGGGCCAGTGCCTGTGTGTGTGTGTGTGTGTGTGTGTGTGCGTGTGATGGGTAACAGTGGGCTGGCAATTCTTTAATCTTGTAAATATTTCCTGAGCGACCAAATGCATGTGAGCGCCGCTTTCGCCGGGGAAGGTCAGCTCCGCCGGCTCGTAGACAGTTGACAGCTGCCGGCCAGACTTTTGATGCCCTCGTGTGTCCAGCAACAACAACCCCCCCCCCCCCCCCCCCCACGGCCCCACGGCCCCAACCCCCTGTCTGACAAGCGTGCCCAGTCAACCTAAAAGTACTCGGGCCCATCCCGCTGCAGTACCCCCCCCCCATCCCCCACCTCATTATACCACCAAGCAAACTTTGTCTCATGCAGCTGTTTAATGGCCCCTACGTCTGTTTTTGTTTGTTTTCTCGCCGTAAGGTTATTGCACCTTTATGGTTGATTGGGGGGTTGGAATAATCCTCGACATCTGTTCTGCAGTGGGAGGAGAAAAAGGAAAAGAGAGATGGAGAGAGAGACACAGAGACAGAGACAGAGAGAGGGAGAGCTACTTGGGCGAACTCCTTATTTACTGGAGTGGGCCTCCTATTTCATGTCGGAGCGAGCTGAGGTCGGCGCGTTGACTTTTAATGTGAGAGTGATGGAGAGAGGGGAGCCTCTAATGGGCTCCAAGGTCACTAAAGGAGGCTGGGCTTGCCTGGACCGCGCACGCTCCGCTCGCCTCTCCTCCGCACGCCGACAGGACCTCGGGCTGCCGAGCCGAGCTGTCGGGGTTGAGCGTTATGAGTCATTCTGGCAACTCTCTGCTCCATGCTCCCTCTCTCGCTCTCTGGCTTTTCCTCTATCCCTTTCTCTCTCCTTTTTTTTGCTCTCTCTCTCTCTCTCTTTGGTCTCTCTCTCTCTCGCTCTTTCTCTCGCTCTCACTCTCTCTGTCTGTCTTTCCCGCACTCTCAGAGTGTACAAATGCATGCAGTTCATCATTATTTGGCTTCTGCCATAGCCAAAAAATTATTAATGCTAGGAGAGGTTTCAACATTCACCAATTCAATTGTATGGTTGGATTGACTGCTTCACTAAGCAGCTACGGGAAGCTTTCAGTATTTAGACTTATGACTTTCCCAATACATTTGGGATCCACTTCAAAATGTTAGATGTATACCTCCGTCAACACCCCTTTTCATATATAAGTCGTCCGTTTAGATTGATTTCTTTTTTTTTGGAAGTGTGTACCATTGTCCCCATTCAGACAGCATGTGCCGCGGGTGATAAAGCTTGCAGTGTTCCGTTTTTATTTTTCGATGTACACAGGCCCTCTGCCCACCATAAGATTTCAGCCTCCATCTTTTTCCTGGCCCATCACCTTAGGCGATAATGGCATGGGCATGGGAAGTTAATCAGGGTTCTGCTATCTTGCAGACGGCACGCGTGGAGGGGCGGGCACCAGTCGTGCCCCCTGCATACCCCAAAGGGCCCCCCTGCAGGACTTGGCTCCTGGAATCCTCCAGCAACCCCCCCCCCCCCATCCCACATCCCCAACCCGCTCCCCTCCCTAGATAAGGCCTTTGGTGCCAGCTCTGTTTAGTCCCTGCCAGGGCCAGGCATTTACTGCCGTTAATGTATACTGCAGGCCCCATGTGTGTGCCTACATTTGAAAGTCGGCGGCAGTTTGAAGTGAATTAGCTCTTCCTTATCAAGACAGATGATGCCATAATGCCGAATCGGGTCGATGCACTAAAATCGGAGGGCTATTTTGAAATGTTGCGCGGTTCATTCGCTGCAATTGCTGGATTGCTGCAATTGAAATTGATTCAGATATTGTACGCGTGTGTAAGAAAAGAAAAGGGGAAAAAAAAACATAACAACATAAAAGCATTTTCAGCATTCTAGTTCAAACCACTGGAGATTACAGGCTTTATTCCTTTTAACCAGCTTCTTTGTTTAAGCTTGAGGCCAGTGTATTGAATAATATAATATACGGTACTGGACTGGGATTGGAATTAATTGTGAGTGAAAGCCTCTTAGTGTCAGAGTGTATGCTTTTAATTGTATTCTACCGGCTCCCCAAGTAGCCTTTCATATGGATTGAAGCTGACCAGCACTATATAAATGAGATGATGCTCATGAGATTGAAAAGGTGCTGCTGAACACAGCTTGACAAAATAGATTTCACCGGAGAGTGCACATTCTGTCCTGTACCCCTGCTGTGTCAGTGTGTGTGTGTGTGTGTGTGTGTGTGTGTGTGTGTGTGTGTGTGTGTGTGTGTGCGCTGTCTGTCTGAGCTGCTGACAAATGCCTAGGGTGAGAAATGAATTGCGGCCTATCACAGGTAATAATGAGGTTGTCTGGCAGCAGCCAAAGTGCTTTTATTTTCCGGCGATTAGCTTTGTGCTGGAATGGGCCGGTCAGCCGGCATTCAGGCTCCTGCGTTTGGTGTGAAAGTCACGGCAGAAACCGAGCGAGGCCCTTTCAGAGGCAACGCCACCAGGGGCCTGGAATGAGGCATTGTTACGCCGGGAGAAATGGGCGGCTTATATGTGGGATCGGCGGTCTTGTTCTGTGGCAAATGCTGAGAAAATGGCAGCTCATTAGCCAAGGTCAGGTTTGATAGAAACAGTGAAAGTCAGCTCTCGCTGAGACATCAATCTGACCTGGTTGGCCCCTCAAAGTTTTTTCAGAACAAACTTAAATTGATCAAAGGCGTGCAGTCCCATAACAATGACTCTCCAAGATGCTCTGACTGCAGAGAGAAGACACTTTCTGCCTCTGCTTCATACACAGATACAGCCCCTGTTCAAGTATCATTGCACCATAACTTTGTTGTATAACTTTACTTACCCATCATTACTGTGTTCAAAACAGCGCTACCTAGATTTTTGAGCTTTGTGAAAGTGCACTCAATGTTACATATGATTAATTGTGGAGTTACTTATAGTAGCAAGACATATGGGAGTTGTTCTGTGACAAATGAGGATGTCATTCATTTTACCTTTGTTTGGTGAATGGCTTTGCATTACTGTTATCACTGACACTAACTGATGGAAGCCTCGATCCATGTTAAATAATGTTTTTCCTCTGTCCCCCCTTCATGTCTCTCGCTCTCTTTCTTTCTCTCTCTCTCTCTTTCTTTCTCTCTCTCTCTCTCTCTCTCTCTCTCTCTTTGTGTCCCTCTCCTACAGGAAATCGCAGCTTACTTGATAACATTCGAAAAGCATGAGGAATGGTTAACAACGTCCCCTAAAACAAGGTAAGAGAATGACATACTTTCTTTGTTTTTTGTTTTCTTTCTCGCTTAACAGAAGACGGAAGACCTCAGTGCTCAGAGTCACATCAGCCAATGTGGTTTTGAATCTCCCATCAGCTTCTGAGCAGGGGGCAACACCCCTCCAGAAAACGATCCACTCAAACGATCCACTCAAGATTCATTCATTCACCTGAAAAGTTTTTGCTGTTGGAGAAGAAATCGGTGGCGGTTGATGGCACTTTCTAAATGGTTTTGCACCTTTTAGGAGCTTGCGCAGACAGATAATGGAATATTAATGTCCCCCAATAACTCAGAATTGCCTATTAGCGTCTTATTAACACAATGGGGCTCTTTTCCCCCCACTCTCCCGTTGTGAGAGTGAGCCTAATGTGTTTGAATGAAACTGCATATTAACTGCTCGCCAATAAAAAGGGAATGTGAGTGGGGACCTTTCCAGCTATTGGCCTGGTGAGCAGATGACGTTAGACTCACCGGTGGAGCGTGGCGGCGGCGCCGGGGTCGGCGCGAGGTCACCGGCGACCTCGCGGTGCCCTGCAGCTGGAAGTGCCCAGTTGGACGATGCCAAGCGCGTGAGTCATAGATATAACGGCGACCCCGGTGACTTCCTGTCTGCAGATTTGCCTCGAGTCAGACATGGGTGTACTGGCACGGCGTGGGCCTCAAAGTCTGTGTGTGTGTGTGTGTGTGTGTGTGTGTGTGTGTTTTAATAGACTTCTTTATGTGCCCAGGCTGGAAATAGTGTCTGGAGTTCTCAGTTATTTGGGCAGTCTGCATTCTTGCATCTGCAAGAAGAGAAGAGAGGACAGAAGAAGATGAGAGTAGAGGAGAGGACAGGAGAGATAAAGAGAAGTGAAAAGAAATGATGAGATGAGAGGAGAAGAGAGAGGAGAGGAGAAAAGATGAGAGAAGGAGAGAGGAGAGGAGAAAAGATGAGAGGAGTGTGTGTGTGTGTGTGTGTGTGTGTGTGTGTGTGTGTGTGTGTGTGTGTGTGTATGTGTGTGCGTGTGCGTGTGTGCATGTGTCTGTATATGTGTGTGTGTGTGTGTGTGTAGAAGTGAATTGCTGTGGAGGTTAGCGGGCGTCCCGAGTGCTTGGTGTAGCTCCCTCATCACTGTCCTGCTGAACAGCCCCCTGATGCCTCCACAGCCCCGCAGGCTGCAGGCTGTAATTGCACCAACCGTCTCAGGCTCAGGGACACGCCAGACTCTTCGGCTTGCTAATAAAGCCAGTCAGTGTGTGACCCTGCTGATTTGGTGAATTGTGTGTGTGTGTGTGTGTGTGTGTGTGTGTGTGTGTGTGTGTGGGTTGTGTGTGTGTGTGTGTGTGTGTGTGTGTGTGTGTGTGTGTGTGTGTGTGTGTGTGTATGTGTGTGTGTGTGGAGGGGGGATCAAAGGCAGCACAGTTGGATCACAGTGCCAGCCAATTCATGGGAGAAGCTGAGTAAGAGAAAGCGCTAGATAGAAAGGTCAATGGAAGATATATTTGAAGACCCAGAGCACTTGTTATTTCGCCTGTCCAATCGAGTGTTGTTTGTGTTTGTGTGTGTGTGTGTGTGTGTGTGTGTGTGTGTGTGTGTGTGTGTGTGTGTTGTCTGTTTGTGCAGGCCCATCATGGAGAAATATGTGCACTTAACATGGAGATAGTTAGATGTATTGTTTGCGTGCATTTTTGCTCGTCTTCATACTTTGTAGTTGTAGTTGGTGAGGCCCTTCAGCTCCATGGAACAGCTAGCCAGCAGCATGTGTGTGTGTGTGTATGTGTCTGTGTGCATGAGAGCGTTAGCTGCAGTGTTGCTGTTTGTGTCTCTATGTATATATGTGTGTGTGTTGCTGTGTGTGCGTATGTGTATATGTGTGTGTGTGTGTGTGTGTGTGTGTGTGTGTGTGTGTGTGTGTGTGTGTGTGTGTGTGTGTGTGTGTGTGTGTTGTCTTCAGCAGTGTTGCTCCATAAGGAAGTCCCCACTCAGTCTCAATTAGAGTGAGTAGAACCTTTACTCTATCAGACAGCACCGAGTTTACTGCCTCTGTCTGAGTCTCATCTCACTCCTCTCACATCCGCGCCTGCAGCCTGTGCACGGGGAACGCCGCGCCACACCACACAACACCACACTGCACCACACCACACCACACCACATCACTCAACACCACACCACACAACACCACACCACACAACACCACACAACACCACACTGCACCACACCACACCACACCGCGCCACACCACACAACACCACACTGCACCACACCACACCACAACACATCACTCAACACCACACCACACAACACCACACCACACAACACCACACAACACCACACTGCACCACACCACACCACACCGCGCCACACCACACAACACCACACTGCACCACACCACACAACACCACACTGCACCACACCACACCACACCACACCA
>NC_055963.1:18571452-18573952 GCF_018492685.1 Alosa sapidissima
AAACCAAAAATGAAAATCTCCGAAGAGAAACTTTCATCAAACTTAAAGAAAAGTGCCATCAAAACAGCAAAAAGAGGTCTGAGCCTCTGGCAGTGCATAAAGGCATGGAATACAGTCTCCCTTACAGAACAAAAAGGGCACCCCTGATCAACCATTGGATTTAAAACAGAAATAA
The DNA here is from genome assembly GCF_018492685.1 of Alosa sapidissima. NCBI lineage: Eukaryota > Metazoa > Chordata > Actinopteri > Clupeiformes > Clupeidae > Alosa > Alosa sapidissima. The sequence continues at coordinate 18,571,628 of NC_055963.1, forward strand.
AAGCATTCACTGCTATTGCACCATGCAGAATACGCCATTGTAGATCGCCAGCTTTTTTAGTTAATGGTGACTTGTACAACGCACGCCATTGTGGTTTGACATCATTTTCAACCTGCAACACTTCACGCCAGGGTGTATCCACCCTCTTGTCCAGAGACCTTTTATTTAGGGAGAGAACACACAGTTTGTACAATGATTTACTAGTTGCAGCTGTAGGACCCAGGAAAACTAAACTATCTGGGAGTAAGAAGCAACCAGTGCAACCTGTTAAATCTGGAAGTAGAGTAAGTCTGGGAAAGGGGTCATGGCAGTCAGGACTACACTCCCCCCCAAAATAATCTCCAAGCAATTGCATCTCCTCCCCAGTTAGGAGAGACCGCCATTTCCCAAGTAGCTGATCAACTATCCTAATGGACTTCACACCTAAGTGCTGAGCTAAAGTATGGCTATTACTGATATCAGGACCAGCAAACTCTACTAGATCCCCAAGGGTTGTAACTCCAGAGCTGATAAGCTTAGAAGTAGGTACCAGGGACAAGTCCTGACTCACATCAAGAACCGAACCATGAATCAGAGGCTCCTTTAACAACCAGAATAATGAGCTTGTCTGTCGTGGGCGTTGAATTATAAACAGAGACCAGACTTTGAACAGATTCTTATAAAATGCAGGAAGTAAATTAAAATTCATTCTATTTGGATTAAACCAGAACAAAGACCTATCTAAGCCCAACCCTTCAAAAAGTTGTAAAATACAACAGGCTGCAGCTTTCCAGCTTGAGTCCAGTGATCCTGTGAGAAGACGCTGTACAAACTGCAGACGGAAGGCAGCAGTTCGACTCTGTAGATGAATAAGTCCATGTCCACCATCCTCCTTAGGCAGATATAAAACACTCTGAGGTACCCAGTGTAGATTGTCCCAGAAAAAATCAACCAGGACTGACTGAATCTTCGGTAGCAGGTTTGAAGGAGGATCCACACAAGCCAGCCGATGCCAAAGAGAGGATGCAACCAGGTTGTTAATAATGAGAACACGCCCCCTGTACGAAGTAATACTGAAAAGAAATTTCCATTTCTCTAGACGACCTTTAACTTTTTCAATTACCCCATCAAAATTCTTTTGAATAAAAGCATCATCACCTAAGAAAACACCCAGGTATTTAAAACCACCCCTATTCCAAACTAAGCCATCAGGCAGACCAGGTTCGCCACTCACCCAACTCCCAACCAGCAAGGCTATGCTTTTTGACCAATTTACCTTTGCTGAAGAAACAACCTTAAATTCATTGCAAATTTTTAAAAGCGTGTCAACATCTCTCTGGCCATTAACAAGGACAGCCACATCGTCAGCATAAGCTGACAATTTAAAAACATCATCACAGTTAGGGATTTTCACTCCAACAATCTCCTTCCTCAACCTTACAAGGAAAGGTTCAATAGCCAGACTATACAGCATGCCCGACAAGGGACATCCTTGACGGACACCTCTGTATACCTTAAAAGGAGCGCACAAGTCACCATTAACCTTGAGAATACTTTCAATGTCACAATACAATGCTTTGATCATTCGAATAAAATTGGGGCTGAAACCAAAGGCTGACAAGGTGTTCCACAAATAATTATGCTCAACCCTATCAAATGCCTTTTCTTGGTCAATTGAAACCACACCAAAATCCAGATTGAAGTATTTGCCAATATAGAAGACATCTCTGATGAAGGAAACATTGTTGTGAATCAATCTGCCTGGCACACAGTAGGTCTGGTCAGGGTGGATTACCTGCTCCAAAACCTCCCCAAGTCTATTTGCTAAAACTTTAGACAGCAGTTTGTATTCAGAGCAGAGGACTGACACCGGCCTCCAGGACCTTATATCTGTCAGGTCTCCCTTTTTTGGCAGTAAAGTGAGCACTGCTCTACGGCAGCTCAGTGGCAGCACCCCTCTGGTGATGCTGTCTCTCAGAACAGCAAGCACATCTGTGCCCAACTCTGGCCAAAAGGACTTATAAAAGTCTACTGGCAGGCCATCCACCCCAGGTGCTTTGCCACTCTCCATACTGTGGAGGGCTCTCTCCAGCTCCTCTAGGGTCAACACCCTTCCAAGGGCTGTGTTTGCCTCTTCAGATACCTTAGGTAGGTCACAAAGAAAAGCCTTGTCAGTCGCCTGATCTTGTGGATTTTCGCTGTTATAAAGCTCCTTATAAAAATGTACTGCTCTATTGCGTATTTCTGGAGAATTAGAAAGGATTCTCCCATCTTCAGACCTCAAAGCATGAATGAACTTCCTCTGTCCATTCTTTACCTCCAAGTTAAAAAAGAATTTTGATGGTA
>NC_055963.1:18586971-18589471 GCF_018492685.1 Alosa sapidissima
CACTGTCTAATCTGTAGGCTTCCAGGCCCAGGTCACAGCCACAGTTGCCTCCAGTTCCCATGGTGCTTTGTGGTTGCGTGTGCCTCCCTCTGCCTCCCTCCTCCTCCGTGTGTTAACATTCCAGTCATGTACTGTCTGCTCTCCTGCTCTTTTTGCTGTGGCCACTGGGCAGAAGGTGTTCTCACAGTCATACTCCAGAACTGTTGATTCTGAAGGGCTGGTCAGGGTCTTTGCTGCCCCTCACCTCATGTGCTCTGTCCAGCTCAGATGGTCCCCCCCCCCTTCTTTCTCCGCTCTGACGGCTGAAAGATCTGGAGTACTGTGCTGCTGTCTGTCCTCCATTCTCCCAGCAGGTACACCGTGTGGAATATAGACAGAGAGAGAGAGTGAGAGAGTGGTTGCACATGACATGACTGTTTGTCTGTGGGTGGTCAAAGATCCGGTGGCATCATAGTCCAAGATCAATGGAAAAGAAAGAAAGCGTTTGTACTCTCCCGCTACGTCGGACAGACGGACATGCGCTCCGAAATCAATGCATGTCATTAGGCAGCTGAGTGCGTCTGCACTACGGGTGGGGATGGCTTTGGGGAGGAGTGGAGGGGTGTAGTTTGGGATGAGTGCGAGCATGAGGCTGCCTGAATGGCCATATGTTTCATGCGCGCGCCTCCTATCAGTCAGGGTGTCAGGAGCAGTGAGGGGGCTCTCCATCAGATGGGAGCTGGGAGAGGAGGCACTGCAGGAGGCTCTCGTTAGGGAGGCTGGCGCACAAACGGGGGGTCTGGAGTGGAGGAGAGGAGAGGATGGGAGAGGAGGAGAAGAGAGGATGGGAGAGGAGAGAGATAAGGGGAGGAGGGAGAGTAGAGATGGGAGAAGAGAGCAGAAGAATGGAGAGGAGAGGAGGCAGGAGAGGAGAGGAGGAGAGAGGAGTAAAGGTGGAGAATAGGAGTTGAGGGTGAACAGAGTAAATGGGAGGAGGAGAGAGGAGAGACAAAGAATGGAGCAGAAAGCTTTGGAGAAGTAATGAGACTAGAGGAGATGGAGGAGAGTGATGGTGTTAGAACAGAGGATGATAAAAGCAGAGAGGAGAAGAGGAGAGAGAGGACAGTAATCAAAGATGGGCCATTTCCAGAATCTTCTTTTTGAGCCTTTGAATTCTCTGTTTCTTTTCATCTATGTTGAACCTTTTCACTGTGGGTGTATCTCTCCCTTTCCCCCCTCCCTCTCTCTCCCTCTCTCTCTCTCTCCCTCTCTCCCTCTTTCTCTACCTCTCTTGCTTTGCTCCTGTTTGGTTTGCTAGCTGTCAAGGGAGAGTTATTGACACCGAATGTTGGCCTTTTAAAGCCAATACTCAGAGTAATTAACAAACTAATTAAGCTAAATTGCTAATTCTTGGAGCATTTCGAGATTGTGTTGTTACATTTCTGTTTCATGGCTATCAATATCCCCTAGTGAGGTTTGTGTGCTGTGAACTTAAGTGTAGGCTGTTGCTCGTGGTCCACTCTCCAGCGGTTAATTGATTTAGCATAACAAAGCGTGGAGTGACATTTAGTCTTCTCCCCACTGGCATTGGACAGTGCTTCAAATGTCCTTCCATATTAATAGTGTGTGTGTGGGGGTGTGTCATATGTGTGTGTCTGCCTGCAACCATGTGTGTGTATCATGGTGTGGGTGTGTGTGTGTGTGTGTGTGTGTGTGTGTGTGTGTGTGTGTGTGTGTGTGTTACATAGTCAGGCACACAGAAAGTGAGAATTAGTGTGTGTATGTGTGTGTGCACATCTACGCGTGTGTTTCTTCAGGGGGAGTCTTTGGAAGATATCGAGCTCCTTCCATTTAGAATCCTTGGCTGCCCATAGATCATTTGACTCCCTGGGAAGGCAGGAGGGTGGTGGGGTGGGGAGGGTTGGGAGCCAGGGGGGGGGTGCTTGGGCCCAGAGCGCTCCCAGTTTCATATGCCAATTTAGCAACCAAAAGTGGCAAGGTCTCCTACAATTTTCAGCACTCCATCACGATTGATCCATTAAATTTATGTTGTGGGCTTTTAAAATGGCCGGTGCAGTAATCAAGCCGCCCTGGAAGAGCAGGCGATCAGTAATCTATACGGTCTAAATTAGAGCACATTAGCATCCAGCCTCCCTCGGAAGAGGCTCCTGGAGAGCGCTTTTGTGCTGCAAGTGGCGAAACTTGAGAGCACCTCTTCATGGTGCCCTTTATTTGGGACTTTTATTCGAGTGAAAAAGAAGGGTGAAAAAACAGTGCAAAAAAATTAAAAGCACAGCCAATGAGTGCATTAGAGAATTGTCAGAGTGACTTTGAGAAGTTTTGAGATACGAGAAGTTTTGAGAGTGAAAAGAGAAACAAAAACATCAGGGATAAAGTAAACGTTTGTTTTCCCCGTCCAAATTGCCCTGATTTGGTAACACAATACTATAGAAATTGGCCTGATTTGGTAACACAATACTATACAAATTCCATTGTCTGAAAAAAGATTGTCAAATGTAAT
>NC_055963.1:18594471-18599471 GCF_018492685.1 Alosa sapidissima
ACATGCACACACACACACACACACACACACGCACACACACACACGCACAGACATAGGCAGTTGTTATGCTAACAGGGAATGACACAGAGCTCCCAACACACAGCGCCATGGTGCCAGTTTATTTAAAACTGACTAAAATTAGACACTTTAATGTTATTAGTTCCCCCCCCCTCATCCTCTCTAATCCTCACACACGGCCACATTTTCTTGGCCACGTTCGCCCCTCACGCACATATGGGTGGCTGCAAACAAACGACAAACAAGCGATTATGAATCACCCCAGTTATTGGCTTTCCCCCCAAATTCCAACCTTTCAATCATGGCTTCATGAAACAGTGGCTCATTTTTAATCACTTCCCAGCTAAAAAAAAGAGCCTGCTCAACGCTCTGTGTGCGTCACCATTGGGCTGTTGTGGGGCGCTTCTAACGGAAATCCTCTTCTTAAACCAGATCTCAAGGCTAATCATCGCTACTTGTTCCCTGACAATAGGCAGCATTAAAAAGGGGTTAATTTGAGGTCCCCCTCTTGACAAGGGGATTCGACCTTCTAATGATGAATTAGGTGCTATGGGAATCTGAAAACACGCTCCTCACAGAAAATAAGAAGCAAGTTACACATTTTTAGGTACTCTGAAATTGTTGTGTGTGTGTGTGTGATGTGATGTCAGTCAGTGTCACTATGTGAATGTGTGTGTGTGTGTGTGTGTGTGTGAGAGTGAGTGTGTGTGTACAGTATGTGTGTGTGTGTGTGTGTGTGTGTGTGTGTGTGTGTGTGTGTGAGTGAGTGTGTGTGTACAATATGTGTGTGTGTGTGTGTGTGTGTGTGTGTGTGTGTGTGTGTGTGTGTAAGTGTGTGTGTGTGTGTGTGTGTGTGTGTGTGTGTAGTTCTGTGGAAGGCAGCTTAGCACATTTGCACTGATAACATTAAGCAAGTGGAGAAAGACACACTGCGCCCCTCTGTCCTGTCCACACACCTTGTCCTCTGATCCTATACGTCCTCCTGGGCATTTTTAGCCTGTTTTGTTCTCCGCCTTTTGTCTACGTCCGGATGGTGTCCCCACCCCCCCTACCTCCGGGCACAAACGAGAGGCTGATTTTACGCATCAGGTTTGCCTAATGGAATAGCCCCGGCCATCCCTTTCATGCCATTGTGTGGCTCTCGCGCCAGTCACCGGGCCGCTCTTTGTCGACGGACAACGGGCCGCGGCTATTTGTTTTGTCCGGCGGAATGAGAGGTCACCGGAAGAGGGGGAGCAGAAAATTGGAAGCGCTCGTGCAATCGGTGAGAACACAGAGGGGAGCGGACGTTAGAGACACAGAATCACTCTGCAGCTCGACTGCAAGGGGAGGGGGGGGGGAGCAAAGGAGTGCAAAAGACACCCGGCAAAGAGAAGAAGAAGAACAATAAAGAAGCCAGACTGAAGGAAAAGAACGAGAGAGAGAGAGAGAGAGAGAGAGAAGAAAAAAAAGAATGATTGCGGAGAGTGATAGGGAGAGGTGAGGGGCGGGAAGAGGGTTGACAGAGATGGACAGAGATGGAGAGATGAATAGAGAAAGAAGACGATGGGGACGGAATGAAGAGTGTGAGGGAGAGAGAGAGAGAGCGAAAGAGAGAGAGAACGAGAGTCAGAGTGAGAGAGAGAGAGAGAGCTGAGAGGGAGAGAGCAGAGAGAAAGAGGTCTGTATTGTGCGGAGAGAGAGAGAGAGAGAGAGAGAGAGAGAGAGAGAGAGAGAGAGAGAGAGAGAGAGAAGAGAGAAAAGAGAGAAAAGAGAGAGAGTGAGGCTGGGGACAATGAGGCAGATCAGTCTAAGCTGAGGGTGCTGGCAATTAGAATAAAATGAGCTGGACCTTGGCAAAGGCTAGGGCACATCGCTGGGGCCCGGGGCCCCTGGCAACCACAGGAGAGGAGAGGCCGAGGAGACTCTCCCGGTGATTAAAACCAAATGATTACCCCTAACGCCCATCCACTAGCCCTGCCCCTGCCGAGGGGTCACCCCTGCCCGGGGGAGAAACACGAGAGGCTGACAGTAATGAGATCCACGCCCAACGCCCCCTGCACCCAAGCCAAAAAACCCTGTCCCCACCCACTCATTTTGTGCAAGGACAGTTGACCATTTATGGATGGAGATTCTGCTCCCTTTTTGCCCATCTTCCCCCTACCTCACCTCTGTGCTTCTTTCTTTAGCTCTTCTCACTCTCTTTCTCTCTCTCTCTCTCTCCATCTCACACCTCTCTGCTTCCCTCTTTCTCTCTCTGTCCCTTTCACACCTTTCACTCTATCTTCTTTTCTCTTCCTCACCTACTTCTTTCTCAGCATGTCTCCCTTTCTCCTTCCCTCCCTCCTTTCCTCCCTCTCTCTCTCCTCTCTCTCTCCTCTCTTCCCCTCTCTCTCTCTCTCTCCTCTCCTCTCCCACACCTCTGACCTCCTCCATCCTGTCTTTCTTCACCCCTCCGCTGCTCTGTTTTCTCTTGGCCAGCGTCTGTGTGCCGTCCCTCTTTAAGTGGGGAACCCAGGCACTGTGAGTGCCCTTCGCCCAGGCGCGTCTGCGCTCGTCTCCGTGCTGAGCTCGGCTCTGTGCTGATTACTCATGCTTCCCCCATCGCTGTGGCCAATTGTCTCCCCAGTTGTGTGCTTGGCAGGGATTTGATGCGGGCGCCATGTTGACGTCACACCGCTATTTTCGGTGCGTATTTTGTATTCCGCCATGCAAAGCTATTCTGGTGAACATTCCTGTCCTATCAAATATTCCGTCAAAGAAGCTAAGGTAGAGCCCTCTGAGCATGGGCCATAAGCCAGCAACACACACACACACACACACACACACACACACACACACACACAGAAAGAGGTAGAAACAGGTCCAGGTGGGTTTGTTTCATCCTAAAAGCTTAAAAAAGCTTAATCCCCTTTCTTGGAACGGGCCTCCTCTCTTGGGAGTTTTCTATATCTGACAGATCAAACAGAGCACTCCAAAATGGCACTCGTCTCTGCCTGCTCTCCCCCGCCATCTCCCAGAAAGCCTCCCTGGGCTCGCCGCTTTGCCTCACCTGCACCTGCCCGCACTGTGCCACCTCTAATCCCATAATGTTCTCTCTGCAGGCTGTGCTACACACACTCACACACACACACACACACACACACACACACACACACACACACAAACACACACGCACACACACTCAAGTGCCATTGAGCAGAAAACTTTATGTCCCCCGTTGGAGAAGAGACGTGAGGGGATGTGGGCTGGAGTATGCAACGCTACAGTACCCCTCCTCTCACCTACTTACCACTGCTGCTAGATCATGTCATTCCCAATCCCCCCGTAGACCTGCTCCTCATCTCAATATCCCCTCCTCCCTCAAACACACAAGGGCGTCAGATATGAGGACACCGGAGAGAGAGAGAGAGAGAGATCAACCATAAATAATGCAGAAGGAAGGAGAAAGAACAACAACAATGAAAAAAAATGGTTATTGTTGGAGTGATCAACAGTGAAGAAAAATAGATAACTGATTCCAACTTTGCAATTCCCAGCATGCATCCGGAGGGAGAGAGAGAGAGAACGATGGGCTTCTTTGTAGTGCGAGCGTATTGAGGCTCCTCCGTTGGGTTGTAGTTACTCTGGGTGATCATTAGCAGAGGCCCTGCACTCGACTCAACCTAGCCCAGCTAACTGGAGGTCCTCTGGGCCCCAACATGGCTGCCTGGCGGGAGGGGGGGGATGTTTGGATGTAGGAGGATCTGGATCACAGACGAGCACAGTGGAGTGAGGAGGGACCAGAGCTAATGGTCGGCCGCGCCGAGAGAGCGATGCGTTTACTTCGGCCGGGCATCCCAAACACAGGCCCTGAGGGGGCAACGCAACGCAGCGCAGCGCTCAGCTCTCGGTTTCAGTTTCTATCTTTCGCTCCTCTCGTTTACTTTTGTTCTCTCTCTGTCTGTCTCTCTTACTCCCTCTCTCTCTCTTTCTCACTGTCTCTCTTACTCCCTCTCTTTTCTTCCCACACTTTGGACAGTGATGATGAGCCACCTGTTAAAGCATCTGAAAAACTCTCAGAAAGTGGTTGTTGTATGTCTGTCTATGTGTGTGTTTGTGCAAGTGTGTGTGTGTGTTTGTGTGTGTGTGTGTGATAGTAAGTTTTCCCGACTTGAACATCCGTCTTCAACCCTGCAGTTATATATATATACTGTAATTCTATATGGATAACCAAGCAACATTTCATCATTGTGTACATACTCCAAGCCAATGGGGATTTCATGGGATTCTGAATAGCAGCTGTGCCTTTTCCTACAGATTATCCGCTTACACACATACACACACACACACACACACACACACACACACACACACACTCCACTATCAGTTTCTCTCTTTCGCTCCTCTTGTTTGTTTTTGTTCTCTCTCTGTCTATGTCTCTCTCTCTCGCTCTCTCTCTATCAAATTCAAATTCAGAACGCTTTATTGGCATGACAATTCGTGAAGAAAGTATTGCCAAAGCATACAGTGTCTAAAACTCATCAAGACTAAATAACAGTCATAAAACAAAATCTATCTCTCGCTCACTCTGCCTCTCTGTCTCTCTTTCTCTCTCTCTCTCTCTCTCTCTCACTGTCTCTCTTTTTTCCCACACTTTGGACAGTGATGCTACCTGTTAAACATCTGAAAAACTCTCAGAAAGTGGTTGTTTGTGTAACTCTCAAATCCCAGTGCCCAACCACTGATCTCCAGAAGCTCCAGAAAGCAAGAGAGCTATTGACTGTGGTGTGAGAGAGAGATATTTGTTGTGAATACTGTTATTAATGGCGACTGTACTTGTTATTACCAGCATTATTACATTGTAATTAACTTCTGCTTTCACTTGTTGTGAAATACTGTAGTATGTTACGAGATTGTGTTACAAGAGAGAGAGAGAGAGAGAGAGAGAGAAACAGACAGACTGTGGCTTGTCATAGTACAGCCTCTCCCCTTACAAGGGGTTAACTCTTCTCTTTCTCTCT
>NC_055963.1:18606971-18615150 GCF_018492685.1 Alosa sapidissima
TCATGGGTTCACTCGAAGGACTTGAACCACTTTTATCGCTCTGATGCCAGTGCAGCCTATTAGGCTGTAATTAATGCAGTGAGTTTGGATGATGTCTGGAGGCACTAGACACTGGTGTCGTCACCCTTCTTACCAATATAAGGGGCTTCTTTTTGGAATTGGATTCTTCTCTCAGCCTAAGGGATCTCATATGGGGATGTGTCCTTATGCCGTTCTGGGGTCGTTTCACTGGGTCTCCTTGCATGTGTATTCCATAATATATGTCAAGGGTGTGTGTGCGTGCGTGTGTGCGTGCGTGCATGCGTGTGTTTGTTGTTGTTGCATTCATGTGTCAAGGTTATATTCTTGTAAACAACATGGCCACGCAGGCTGTTGTGTTTTTCTTGCATGAGTCGGTGCGTGTGCAACACACACGTAGTCACAATGGAAGCGTGTGCTTCTGTGTGTGTGTGTGTGTGGGTGGGTGGGAGTTGCCCGCAGGGCTTGAGAAATGGAAGCACTTTCCATAAACAAAAGATTGCTTTTTCTTGGGAGTCTGAGTGCATCTGGACTTGTTTATGAGCGTGTGTGCATCTGTGTGTGTGAGTGTATATGTGTTTGTGTGTGTGTGTGTGTGCATGTCTGTAAGCGTGGGTACATACATTTGTGTGTGTGGGTGCATGTTTGTCCAGGTGCTTATGTCTGTGTGTGTGTGTGTGGGGTGTGTGTGTGTGTGTGTGTGTGTGTGTGTGTGTGTGTGTGTGTGTTTGTTTTTCTCCCGCTATATATGAACTGGGATTATAGCAAGCACCAAAGCAGACAAGCATTCCAACCTATCCGGTGCTATTGCCCTCCCTGAGCTGGTAGAGACTGTAGCTAAAGTTTGTGTGTGTGTGTGTTTGTGTGTGTGTGTGTGTGTGTGTGTGTGTGTGTGTGTCAGGCCTGGACCAAGTTCACCTGACTCCATCTCCCTCCAAGCCACGTCCACGTCTGCCCAGCCCCCTGCCCAGTGTCAGCAGGCCAGCAGTTCACACTGGACAAACACACACAGGTAGATGAGTCTGGCCTGTACTGGCTCCTACACTCAATGGGGTTCACTGGCCTCACTCTCCGGGTGGACACAAAACTGGCTCTTGTCTCGCTCTGTCTGCAGTCTTTCTGTGTGTGTTTGTGTGTGTGTGTATTTCTTTGTTGCCCATTTTTTTTTGTTGGCCATTGTCTTGCTCCCTCTCCTGCTTTTTTCTGCTTATTTCCCCTCAGAGGTAGACATGCTTTTTTCTCTTTATTCTGTTCCACCTAGCTGGTCTTTCTCAAAGATAGTTTCAGAGAGAGAGAGAGAGAGAGAGAGAGAGAGAGAGAGATAGAGAGAGAGATAAAGAGAGAGAGTGTGCGTGTGGCGCGCGTGTGGGTGTGTGTGTGGTGTGGTGTGTGTGTGTGCCTGTGTGTGTGTGAATTTGTTTGTGGTGTGTGTTTTTGTGTGTGTGTGTGTGTGTGTTCCTTTGTGTGTGTGTATGTGTGTCTAATCCCTAGCCTGTAACCCCAGGTGGGCGTGGTGTGTGTGTGTGTGTGTGTGTGTGTGTGTGTGTGAGGTGTTATGGTGGTGGGGCAGCGCTGGCATGAGACTGGCAGAGTCTCTCAGGTGAAAGGTGAGATGGACTCTCTAACGTGCTCCGCTCTAACGCACAGATAGACTTACAGGCCCCACTGCAGTCTGGTGGCCACACCACTACCAAAATAAACTCAAAGATATCTCATCCTCTCCCTCTGCTCTCTCTTCTCCCTCTCTCTTCCCCCTTCCTCTCTCCTCTCCCTCTCTCTTCCCCCTTCCTCTCTCTCTCTTCTCCCTCTTTCTTTCCTCCCTCTCTCTCTCCTTCTTTCTCTCCTCATCTCTCTCTCCCTCTCTCTCCCTCTCTCTTTCTCTCCTCCTCTCTCTCTCCTCTCTATTTCTCTCTGTTTATCTGTCTTTCGCTGAACCTCTCTGACTCCATTTATATGGCACAGCCTGCTGAAGAAGTCGGGGGAAAAAACAGACCAGTGGTTTATCCCCTTCAAAGCTCCAAATTTAAAGCCTGGGCCTCGTAGCTTTAACTGGCTTAGCCCTTCTATGTGTGCTGGTTTTTACCAGTTCTCTCAATCAAGTCTTTTTTTTTTTTGTCTTTTTCCTTTCTTTACGTCTTTCTCGCCTTTTGCTTTCCTTCGTTGTCGTTCTTTTGTTCTCACCTTGCATCCACCCATCTATTTATCTTTCTCTTTTTCACACATATACTTTCTCTCTTCTTTTTTTTTCCCTTCCTTTCTTTCCCCCCTTCTTTTTTGTTTCCTTCCATTTCCTCTCTCTAGGGCAGTCTTGCATTGTAGATGAATCATAAGCCGGTCAATAGTTGGCCTGTGCCCGCTTGCCGTCTGTGGGGGGGGAATCGATTGCTGAGGTCAGCCGGTGGCACAGAGATGGCACCCCGAGTGACAGGTCTGGATGAGCGAGCGAGGGCCCTGCCCAGGTGATCCATAAACGATGCCCCGAGCTGGCTTCGGAGTCAGCAGCATCGGCCGAGCGGGCCTCCGGGCAGGGTGTGGCGTCCTTGGCCTCTCTCTCTCTTTCTTTCTCTCTCTCTCTCTCTCTCTCTCTCTCTCTCTCTCTCTCTCTCTCTCTCTCTCTCTCTCTCTCTCTCTCTATCTCTCTCTCTCTCTCTTTCTCTCTCACTCTCTCTTTCTCTTTTTTTCTCTCTTTCCTCTCTCTGGGGATGGGACATCTTGTCCTCTCATCAGTGCTGTAGTCCAGGGGCCCCTTGCTCTTTGCACCTCCGAGTCGCACTACAACTCCCAGAGTCCCTCTCTTGCTGCCCAGGAAACGGGAGGTCTGCTCGCGCCTGTCATTTTTCCATTAATATTCAATTTTAATACATGCGCGCTCTGTTAAGAGCTGCTTTGGCCACATTCTCTCTGGGTTGTCAGGTTATTACACACCGAACGAGAGAGACAGAGTGAAGGAGAGAGAGAGAGATAGAGGAGGTGGGGAGGGGGGAAGACAGGCTGAAAGGATGGAAGAAGAGTCTTATGGAAAAGTGCGCGGATGAAAAGACTGGCATAATCCATCGGAGCTTGTAAGATTATTTGGGAGAATAATGTGATCTCGTTACGGGTTGCTTCTCTCTGGCTGTTCTGCCTGTCTGTTGAACGCTGGTAAATGTCAGTGTTCGCTCACACTCAATTCCTCTCTCTCTCTCTCTCTCTCCCCTCTCTCTCTCTCTGTCTAGTTCTCCCCTTTATCTCATTCTATGTCTCTCTTTCTCTCTTCTACTGGCTTGGCTGTTTCGTCATACCATAATTAACCTGAACAGTAAGAGCAGTGGAAGCTTTGGGTTAATAAGCTTCAGTCTCTCTCTCTCTCTCTCTCTCTCTCTCTCTCTCTCTCTCTCTCTCTCTCTCTCTCTCTCTCTCTCTCTCTCTCTCTCTCTCTCTCTCTCTCCTTCTGCATTTGTGCGGAGAGAGAGAGAGAATGAATGCCGCCCGCCAGCCCCACAGAAATGACCTCTTTAAGACGAGAGCGAAATGAAGTGACGATGAGACGTCCGCTCAGCAATAGCCGGCCCATCTGAGCCGAGCCGGGCCGCCCGGGCTGCGTCTGGACCTGTTGTTGATGACTCGGGTCTTTTTAGTGCCACGCGGGCCGTTTGCACTTTGTTCCTGAGGACAAGTGTTAAACTGTGCAGTCAATCAGGGGAGCTTGGGAGAGCAGACGGCTATTCAGAGCAGACCTCAGCCGAGCGCCCACGCATCAGAATGAGGCGAGGCGAGGCAGAGGAGGCCGCCATTGGAGGATACCGAGTTCTAACCCAACCCCCTATTGAAGCGGCAGGGCCAGACGAAAAAATTTTAATTGCGCAACCGTTTTCTTTTTCGGCGGAGCGAGAGAGGGAGAAAAGAAAGGAGGGGAAAAAAAGAAAAGCTCTTGTGGTCTTGTGGAAAATGTTCACCAGCTCGCTCTCTGCTACTCGACACAAAATTAGGCGGCGCACAATTCCCCAACGCCCATGTTTTATTGAGAGTACAAAGCATCCTCTTTACAAAAACGTCATTATGAGTGTCGGCTCCGGATATCAGTCTGCAAACACAACAGTCTCTCAGCACGAGGGTGTCAATGGAGGCCCCTACAAAACAGACCTCGCCTAATAGATTCCCCACCTGCACTTTTCACCCCTCGCACAGGAAAGGGGAAATTTGCCCTGTTTTGGTTGGCGATGAAGATTAACACAAGCACAATAACAACAGAGGAAGAGCAGATAAAAAGGCACCACTGGGTGGGGCTGGGGTAGTCGGGTGGGGGGTTGAGGTGCTACAGTGTGCACTCATGCATTTTCAATGAAGTGTTGAGGCACACACACACACACACACACACACACACACACACACACACACACACACACACACACATTTCCATGCACAGAACCACACACTTTCATGTGCACACACACACACACACACACACACACACACACACACACACACACACACACACACACACACATACACACATGCACATACACACATGCACATACACACACAGACACACTAAAGGCTCACGGTAACTCATACACACCTTGCTGTAAAAGAGCATGTCCTTAGAGACCCATTTTAGGAAGAGCTTTAGAGAAATGAATTTGGGTCCCAGAGGGAGGTGTTGTGCTGAGGCAAGAAGATGAAGAGACAGAGAATAAGAGGGAGAGAGAGAGAGAGAGAAAAACAGATAGAGAATGAAAGACAGCGACTTGGAAAATGTGATGGAGAGAATGAAAGAAAAAAGAAAGAGTGAACATGGTGAATAGATTGTATGGGCAAGAGAGTGAGGAGAAAAAGAATGAAACAGAGAGAGTGAAGGAGAGAGAGAGGGAGATAGTGAGAAAGAGAGGGAATGAGAGGTGGAGAAAAGAAAGTGTAGAAGACAAATAGGGTGAGAGTTGGAAAGAGAGAGAGAGAGAGAAAGAGAGTGTGTGTGTGTGTGTGTGTGTGTGTGTGTGTGTGTGTGTGTGTGTGTGTGTGTGTGTGTGTGTGTGTGTGGTGTGTGTGTGTGTGTGTGTGTGTGTGTGTGTGTGTGTGTGTGTGTGTGTGGAATGAGGCCAGCATTGGGCACCCTGCTCTCGTCTGGCGTCCTGACTGCAGCCATGGCCACACCGTCCATAAACACTCGCTGGCCGCCCCGCTCCCTGATTTATGCCTCCACACTCGCCTGCTCTTCAAAAGCTTTAATTAAACCTGCACACAAAGTCCCTCTCACACACACACACACACACACACACACACACATGCATGACACAGCACCACTCTCTCACACAAGACAGAGCAGCCACTACAGCTGCAGGCTCTACTTGAACAAAAAAAAAATACAGATAGTACAATTACTTTTCCTCCGTATTCGGGCACTTTATGAAAGCGCTTAAGACCATTTTATCTGCTCTTTCTTTTGCTTGGGAAACGTATTGGTGTTATATTTAATGCGTTCATGTAGCTTGTTTGACAGAGCAAGGCACTACCGTTACCCAAGGCACAGAGAGAGAGAGAGAGAGATAGAAAGAGAGAGAACATGAGCTGTATGAACGTATGCTTTCATTGTATATAGAGTAGTTTTAGTGGAAGACATCAGCAGACTGAGGTAAATGTGCATGTTAATACATAATGACTGGTGTGTGTGTGGTGTGTGTGTGTATGTTCCTGTGTGTCATTGTGTGTGTGTATGTGTGGTAGTGTGTGATGTGTGTTGTGTGTGTGTGTGAATGTGGAATGTTCAGAGGTCAGCGTGCGTGCTGAGAGGCAGGCTCTCCATTCAGCGGTCAGAGACTCGGGCGGGGAGAAAGCAGGTTGTTGTTGCTATCGGCGACCCATCACTGACAGTTGTCAGCCTCGCCTCTACCTCTGCATGGCTGCTGCCCGAGCCGATAAGGGAACCAACCCCCCTCCCCGTTCCGATCCTGTCCTGTCTCCTTCGCTCCTCACCGGTCCAGGGGAGGTGTAGAGGCTCATCCCCCACTCCTCCCTTGCCCCCCCCCCCATCCACCACCTTCCCCCTCCCCCCTCGTAATTTATATTCTTTTTTAAATCGCCTGCGCTTTTTCTATCAAGATAACAACGGCGGGAACATCTGTTTTGTGCCTGAAGGCATCGGGCGTTCAGCTTGCAGGCAATCACTGGGTGCTGGAGATAGAGGAGAGAGGCTGCCTCTCCACTAACTCACCTGCCAGAGAGAGAGAAGGAGAGAGAGGGAGAGAGAGAGCATGGGAGGGAGGGAAGGAGGGAGGGGAGAGGGGGAGAGAGGCACACCCGTCCTGCCCAGGCGGAGCTGCTCTGGATGGGCTCTTCTAGGCGAGGACACACTCAGGCCTGGTTTTTGGACGAGGGGCAACACTATGTGGCAGGGCCGGCGTGCGCCCGACTGTCCCGTGCCCAGTAGGCATGCGGGGCATGGGGGGGGCAGATGGCACGGCTCTGGTGGCGGTGGGTGGGTGCGTTTTGCTTTGTGGTGGGAGCCCGCGCTGTCAGGTCAGGGCGTGCGGGCGATGAATCTCAATCGGCGGGGCCGTGGCAGATTTACATTTAAAGTAGTTTTCCCCTCACACGTACCGCACACGCACCCTCACCCGCACCCTCGCCCTCACCGCCTCCTGATGACTGCTCCTGCTCCTGCATGGCACCGCGCCTCACTCCCCCGCTCCGACGCCAGTCAGCCGGCACCAAGCACCGACCGGCGCCTCAGCCCCCTCCGCTGCACTCCCAAACTCAGGCTTCTGCTTATCAGCCAATCATCAATCGCACGCGATGCCTCGTGATATAAGCTCTGCCACGATCCGCTGTCCTGACTTCATTTATACAGCGGTTTGTGTGTGTGTGTGTGTGTTGAAAAGATGGGGGTTGTGTGTGTGTGTTTGTGTGTGTGTTGGGAGGGTGGAGGGCTGTGTGTACATAGATGGGTTGTAGCACGGGTGAAGATGGGGTTGTGATTAAGGTGTGGGTGGTAAAAGGTGGAGGGGGTAAAGATGGAGGATGTGGTGTAGGTGTGGGGGGGGGGGGGGTAAAGATGGAGGATGTGGGTGTAGGGTGTGGGGGGGGGTAAAGATGGGAGGATGTGGTGTAGGTGGAGGGGAGTGAAGATGGAGGATGTGGTGTACATAGGTGTGGGGGGGGGGTAAAGATGGAGGATGTGGTGTAGGTGTGTGGGGGGGTAAAGAATGGAGGATGTGGTGTAGGTGTGGGGGGGGGGGTAAAGATGGAGGATGTGGTGTAGGTGTGTGGGGGGGGGGGTAAAGATGGAGGATGTGGTGTAGGTGTGGGGGGGGGTAAAGATGGAGGATGTGGTGTACATAGGTGTGGGGGGGGGGGTAAAGATGGAGGATGTGGTGTAGGTGTGGGGGGGGGGTAAAGATGGAGGATGTGGTGTACATAGGTGGTGGGGGGGGGGTAAAGATGGAGGATGTGGGTGTAGGTGTGGGGGGGGGGGGGGGGGGGTAAAGATGCAGGATGTGGGTGTACATAGGTGTGGGGGGGGGGTAAAGATGGAGGATGTGATGTAGGTGGGGGGGGGGGGGTAAAGATGGAGGATGTGGTGTAGGTGTGTGGGGGGGGGGTAAAGATGGAGGAATGTGCTTAAAGCACATTGTGCTGGTGGTGTAATTATATCAGACGTGAGAACCTCGCAGGGCTGTAGGCAGAGAGCGTTGTTATGAGGTGTCACTCTCAGCATCACTATCATTACTGAAGATGGAGGGAGAGAAGAGGAGAGAGAAGGGGGATGGAAGGAGGAGAGGAGGAGAAGAGGGGAGGTTGTACTGTAGGCAGGTGTGCTACTACTCCCAGCTCACTGCTCAAGGCCTGTGCAATGACGGAGGGGAACTCATCACTAATAGTCATTGCAGATGGTCATGCTGATATGGTGTGGGAATAGTATAGGCATATATTTCTATTGCTGTCTGTGAGAGCATGTGGGAATGCATTTACGTGTGTGTTGTTTGTGTGTTTGTGTGTGTGTGTGTGTGTGTGTGTGTGTGTGTGTGTATATGAATGACTCCCAATAAGACCCCCTCCCACACACACACACTCTCCTCTCTTCTGATATTTCTGGTCCCCTATATGGCCATTCAGCAACACACTGGAGGGAAATCATAGTTCCCAACAGGACCTGAACCTACAGGCACACAACCACAGCCACTGAATT
>NC_055963.1:18622850-18625350 GCF_018492685.1 Alosa sapidissima
AATGGGAGGCCTGTGATCAATAAAGACTCCAGTGTATACCAGCAAGGTGATTCACACACACACACACACACACACACACACACACACACACACACACACACACACAGTAGAGAGCGAACGTAGTGTGTGAGGACGTGTGCATCAAGTGAAATGACAGAATCATTGCGCGTGTGGTCAACGCTTTCGGGGGCATTATCGAATGCACATCACATAGGGCCGGCAGAAAATTGCTGGACAAACACAATCGTTCCCTCTCTTGTCTCTTCGTCTGGTGCTTTGATTGGATCGGCCCTCTGCCCTCCTCTTCCTCCCCCTCTCCCTCTCCTCTTCCCCTCCTCTCCGCTCACCTCACCCTCTCTTCTTCTGGCCGGGCTTAATTGGAAAGCTGGAGTGGCCAGTGGCCGAGCGGAGCCCTCTGCTGGTTTGTAAGACACTGTGTCGGTTTTAATCAGCTCTTTAATTGGCAGGCTGGCAGTAGATGAAGGGAGAGAGAGAGGGGGAGAGGGAGAGAGAGAGAGAGAGAGAAGGGTGGGCAAATGGGGAGGAAGTAGAAAGAGAGAGGGAGGGAGAGAGAGGAATAGGTAAAGAGGGAGGGAGAGAGAGAGGGAGGGAGGGAGGGAGAGAGAGAGGGATGGGTAAAGGGAAAGAGAGGGAGAGAGAGATGGATGGGAACAGACTGTGGCTCTCTGCTGCTCTTGTTCCTCGTCCTCCTCTCCAGAGACCCAGAGGAGCTCAGCTGTGGGCCAGAGGCCTCATGCAGTCTGGGCTGCACTGCCAGGGGTAAGAGCCAATGAGTGGACAGGGATGGTCTGTCTGTCTGTCTCCCTGTGTCTTTCTGTCTGTCTGCATTCTTTTTTGACAGTCTGTCTGTATATCTATCTCGGTCTGTCTGTCTGTCTGTCTATCTCTGTCTGCCTTTGTGTGTGGCTGTCTGTCATGCTGTCTGCCTGTCTGTCTGTCTGTCTGTTATTATGTCTGTCTGCCTGTATGTCTGTCCATCTGCTCTTCTGCCTGTCTATTAGGTTGTCTGTGTGCCAGTGTGTCCATGGAGGACAAAAAAATGGACAGACGTTTGATTGTGTATTCAATCCATTTATTACATTAAGCAATTTAGCCAGAGCTCTCATCCAAAGTGACTTGGTTAAAGACTTGCATTTTAGGGCTGGGAAGCCAACCAAGTGGGTTAGTGGATCCATCTGTCTGTGATTCTGACAGTCTGCCGTTCTCATTGTCTGGCCAAGGTCAGCCAGATTGCACTTCTGTGACAGCATCTCCCCAACGTAAACACACACACACATACACATATACACACACGCCTCCACACAGACGTAAACAGTCGGCACGGTCCACACACTATCTCCGTCTGCTCCATCTGAGTTTTTGTGCAAGGCTGAAGCTCTTTAAATCCCAAATGTACACACATACACACACACACACACACACACACACACACACAAACACAAACAGACCCCCACCCCCCCCACCCCACACACACATATACAAACACACACACTCACACACACACATAGAAACGCACACACACACACACACAAATACAAACACACACACACACACAAATACAAACACACACACACACACACACACACACACACACACACACACACACACACATACCCACAAAGAACACAATATATGCTCACTGTTGTTTCCTACAATCCTTACACAGTGAGAAGACATCAAACGTGCAGTGGAATGAGGCAATAAGCACATTCACGCGGGGGCAAATCCAATAAGACTTGGCGAGTTGCGCGTTTGCGCTGAACATCTCTCCTCTGCAAATGAAATAACCTCCAAATGAAATGCATGCACATCTCATTCCCACCCCCCCACCCCACACACACACACACACACACACACACACACACACACACACACACACACACACACACATTTGCAACCTGATCAGTGTCAGTGGGAGGATGGGGCCTCTCCACTCTGCACTCCCATTTACCCTGTTTGTGGAAATCATTTGTGGCTTCAGCCAGTGAGTCAAACAGTCTTCTCTCTTCCTTTCTTTTTTGTCTTCCCTTGTGTCTTTTGCAAGAGGATCCTTTGGCAAAGCTAAAAATAGGGCAGGAGGACTGAGCTATTAGATTGTCCTCCTCTCCACTTCTCTCTTCTCCTCTGCCTCCTTTCCTCTCATATCATCTCCTCCCTCCTTTCCTTTCCTCTCTCCTCTCTTCTCTTCTCCTCTCCATTCCTCCCCTCCTCTCCTCTCTTCTCCTCCCTCCTTTCCTCTTCTCTCCTTAGCCTCTCCTATCATCTCTTCTCCTCTCCTCTTTTCTCCCCTCCTCTCCTCCTCTCCCCTCCTCCCCTCATCTCTTCTCTCCCTTCCTCCCTACGGTGGACAGGTCAAAACAGCAGTGCTGGAACAAACACAGCAGAATGAAATGAAGCCGGAAGCTATACAGAGCTGTCATCCTCTCATCGCCTCACAGACATTTCTTTTGTGTGTGTGTGTGTGTGTGTGTGTGTGAGG
>NC_055963.1:18630350-18635350 GCF_018492685.1 Alosa sapidissima
TTGGGAGGATTTTTCTTCCCTTTGGATGGGTTTTTTTGCAGGAAGATTTTTTTGGAGTGTGAAATGCTGGTGTGTGTGTGTATGTGTGTGTGTTTGTGTGTGTGCGCACGCATGCATAGTTTATGGCCTCTGGCTGGGAAAATATGGGCTGGGCACAGGGTAGAATTGTCATTGCCCTTGTCAGTGTGCGTGTGTGTGTGTGTGTGTGTGTGTGTGTGTGTGTGTGTGTGTGTGTGTGTGTGTGTGTGTGTGTGTGTGTGTGCGTGTGTGTGCGTGTGTGTGTGTTTTGTGTGTGTGTGTGTGTGTGTGTGTCTGTGTGTGTGTGTGTGTGGATGAATTCATGCATATGTCAGTGTCTCTGTCACTTTTGGACTCAGTGTGGTCATTATCATGGATCATAACCAAATGTAGTGTGTGAGTGAGAGGGATTTTTGGATGTTTTTGTTTGTGCATGTCATGAAAAAAGCATGTCATTGTGCATTTAGTGACAACCTGTTGCATTGTTTGATGTTCCCCATTGTAACTATAATGTGTGTGTGTGGGTGTGTGTGTTTTTGAGCGTGTGTGTGTGTGTGTTTTGTGTGTGTGTGTGCATTTGTCAAGGAGAATCCTAGTGAGAGTAGCCATGGAGACATGCTTGGCATGTTGAGTTTAGTCCCCCGCTCCCCTCCTCTTCCTCCTTCCTCTCTCCCTCCCTCTCTCTCTCTCCCTCCATCCCTCTCACCCCATCCCTCTCTCCCTCCATCCCTCTCTCTCCCCCATCCCCTCCACCAGGGGAAATAAAGTGAAGGTGAGGAGGGAACTTTTTTGGATTGCTTCAGGCTACTGTTGCAGGGCGGCCACTCAGGAATTGAAAATGTCGTCTCCTCGCCATATTCATTCCACCGCCTTTTACGGTCTTTAAATCTCCCGCAAAACACCACAGAGATGGAAATATGGAGAGAGAGAGAGAGGGAGGGAGAGAGAGAGAGAGAGAGAGGGAGGGAGGGAGGAAGGAAGGGAGGGAGAGAGTACCGGTAACCAAATAAGATGGAAGTGAGAGAGAGTTGGAGAGAGAGCAAGAGAGAGAGAAAAACCAAATAAGATGGAAGTGAGAGAGTCAGAGAGAGGGAGAGAGAGGAAGAGGGAGATAGAGACATAAATGAGGAGAGAGAGAGAGAGGTAATGTGAAAACAAGTGACAGCAGTGGCCCCCCTCAGGACGAGAGCGGCTCCTTTTGGTGTGTGTGTGTGTGTGTGTGTGTGTGTGTGTGTGTGTGTGTGCGTGTGTGTGTGTGTGTGTCTGTGCGGGTCCCGCGGCCCCGTCCCGTCGTGGTTGGAGGAATGATGATGTTGGTTTCTCCCTGTCAGCTCCGCCACTGTCCATTCGACTGGCCTCCGTTTGCATAAGCTGCTGCCGCCGCCAGCCCGTCACCACGATATATGGGGCAGCTTTAAGAAAACTACGCTCTGCCCTGCACCCGCGTGCGTCCCTTTGCGTGCATTTCTCTGTGTGTGTGTGTGTGTGTGTGTCTGTGTGTGTGTGTGTGTGTATGTGTGTGTACATGGGTGTGTGCGTACACTGCCTCCTCCTCCTGAAAGGCGGGCGGAGAATAGCAAGTGTCAGTGATGGACTGTGCGATATAAATAGCCGCGGTGATGGCAGGATAATGCATGGATCTTTTGGCTGGCGGTGGTTTCAGGACTGTCAGGGAGACGGGGGGAAAGCGGGCCATGTGTCTTTTTCAGGTCACTCGCCAGGCTCCTGCTGCCGCAGGAAGAGCCCTTGATTAATTATTATCATTATCATCATCATCCTTTGCAGGACCATAAATCACGCCAGGTGCCAGTCCGCAGGCCGGAAGGGGTGTTGCAGGGGTGGGGGGCGGGGTGCAAGGAAGGAACCTTCCGGAGTGGCCATCAGGGGTTTTTTTGGTGGGGGGGTGGGGGGTATGTGGTTGTGATTGTGGTTGTGTTCGATCTCAGCACACACACCCATTTCACTTCGGCTTAGTGGTGTGTCGGTGTTCCAGGCGGCGACTCTCCAGGTTTCTGCTCTGTCAGACTCCGAAACTTTTACAGTAGCGTAGCGGCTCTCTCTGTGTATATTTATACCCCGACGCTGGACAGATCTGGAGTACGGCGTTACGCTGTGAAAAATCGCCGTGTCTCCACCGCTATCATCATCCTGCTGGCTAACCCATTTATGTATTCATAGAGTACCGCCTTGTGCCAATCTACCTGCACCCACCTCAATGGCTTAGTTCACATTCGGGCAGAGGTGGATAACCCCTGTCTTCAGGAAGTAAAAGGCCTGCCATGTTTGGTGTACTTAACACAAGTGATTTCACTAATTAGCTGATCTTCAAGGTTGAGCAGAGTTATGCATATTATAATTAGCTGGTTTCATAAATGGTTAGAACAAATCTGTGGTAGGACTTTTATTTTCTGAAGCCACTTCTGTATTTGTGTGAGTGTGTGTGTGTGTGGGTGTGTGTGTGTGTGTGAAGAGAGGCTTGCCTGCTCATCTCTCAGCACTTCTATCCTTCACCACCCATTCACTTTCTGCTCCATCTCTCTCTCTCTCTCTCTCTCTCTCTCTCTCTCTCTCTCTCTCTCTCTCTCTCTCTCTCTCTCCTCTCTCTCTCTCTCTCTCTCTCCTCCACCCATCCATCTATATATCTACCTCTCCTTCACTCCTTTCCCCATCTCTCTCTCTCGTTGCACGTCCGCGTTAATGACCGACAGCTTCGCACAGCCGTGACAACCCGACACCTGAATCCAATCAAGCGGCGAGTGAGCGGTCGCGCTGTCGTTTGCGGTCGTCGTTTTGGCGCCGCCGTTCGCAGCTCCCACTCCCCGTCGCTAGCTCGGCGCTCCTCCCTGTGATTGCGTCGTTTGACGTTTATGAATATATGTACACAGGCGAGGCGGCCGGCGGATTTGTCTCTATAAAAGCCCGCTGACACGTCTGTGGCGGCCCCCACTTCATTTATTCCACTTGCGTAGATTAAGGCTGGCATTACACGTAAGGTCACACCATGCATCATTGTTACCTTGACACCACCGGCGCGGGCTAACCGAGCACGCCCGTGAGTGTGTGCACTGGTGTCGGGGGCTGGGGGTCGACGCGGGGCCTGTCAGTACGGTGTGTGTGTGTGTGTGTGTGTGTGTGTGTGTGTGTGTGTGTGTGTGTGTGTGTGTGTGTGTGTGTGGGTGAATTTCCATCACATTGTTTATTTTTCTTCTCTTTCGTCTCCTCTGTTCTGCCCCTCCACAGTTGGTTTGTACGTTCCTAGTGTTGGCTTCTCTGCAGGTGCAGAGGTCTTGCTAAAGACATCCAGTGCAGAATCTGTATGCATGTGTTTGTGTGTATGTGTTTTGTGTGTGTGTGTGTGAGAGAGAGAGAGAGAGAGAGAGACAGTCTGTGTGTGTGTGTGTGTGTATGTGCCTGGCGTGAGACTACCCCCCCCCTCTTGTAATCTTATTTGAGAAGTGTGTGATGCTGTGACTGTCGTTCCCCCACCAGCCGCCACTGTTTTTACCGAACATGTGTGCATGCTGGGTAATCCTGTCACACCCCCTGCCCTGTGTCTCTCTCAGACAGGCCTGTGTGTGTGTGTGTGTGTGCGTGTGTGTGCCTGTGTGTGTCTCATCAGACAGGCCTGTGTCCTCTGCACCAGCTGTGGATGTCACTCTAACACACACAAAAACACATGCTCACACACAATAACACCCTCCACATATACATGCACATACACACACGCAAACATATTAACATTCACACAGACATGCATACTGCACACACCCTTATGTACATGCAAAGATTCACACACAGTGCTGCTGTATATGTATACCTTCACAGACACACACGCACACAGATGCACAAATACATGCACATATACCCACCCGGTAAGAACACAGGCCCTTTTCAGAAAGTAAGGCATATGCTTTAATGTCACGAAAGCCATTTCCCATCTCCTGTCCTCCTAATGAGCTCAGTGTCATTAATAACTCTCGGCCTCACGCCTTCCTAAAGCCCCAGGTTGGCACTCGAGGACTGTATGTAGGCCTAACCTCGTTGCACACGGGGGCAGACGTGAAGGATAATCACTGTGAACTTCCTGACACGAGCGCGCGCACACACACACACACACACACACATACACACACACGCTCACACACTTCAGATACACTCACACACACTTACAAGTATACACACACACACACACCACACACACACACAGACTGCTGGGAGGGTTCGATGGGAGTGTGACATATTGAGCGCAAGCTGCCTCATCCAAAGGGCTGGAGTCCTCTTACCTTAAGCCTCTTCTCTTCCTTGCGCCGGGGACCAGCGGTGGAGGAGCAGTGCGCTCGTTAGCACACACACACACACACGCACACACACACACACACACACACACACATGTCCGCTGGTGCAGGCCACAACTGTCCTTGCTCTCTCTCTCTCTCTCTCCTCTCTCTCTCTCTCTCTCCTCTCTCTCTCTCTCACTCTCCCTCTCTCTCTCTCTCTCTCTTACTCTAAATCTCTCGATGTTTAAGGAGCAGGCCGAGGTAGAAAGAGAGAGAGAGGAGAGAGAGAGAGAGAGAGAGAGAGAGAGGGAGAGAGAGAGAGAGAGCTTAAGTCCTGCTCGAGCCCTGAAGTATCATTTGTATCAGTGTGACTGCCCTCTCCTCTCCTCTCCTCTCCTCCAGTGCTGCTCTGCTCTGCTCTGCTCTTATCCAGGCCGGACTGGGACGTGTCGTAAAAGGCATGTCACCTCGACTAATGGCCCCCTGAAGAGGCCCCGAGAAGGTGCAAATCAAAGGCCCTCCAAAACACTTCACACGGGAGCGGGCAAGGCCCACACTGCTGAGTCACTTCTCTCCGTGTGTGTGTGTGTGTGTGTGTGTGTGTGTATCAGACGGAAATGGGTATATATGTGACAATAATAACACACAACAATGGTGTCTTTTTTGGGTGTGTATGGCGCTTTTGTTTTGTTTGTTTTTGGAGTG
>NC_055963.1:18647850-18648968 GCF_018492685.1 Alosa sapidissima
ATTTTACTACAGTATTCTCTTGTTCTAACCATTTTTAAGTGTATGTGTGTCTGAGGCTACATCTTTGTGTTACTCTGTGTGTGTGTGTGTGTGTGTGTGTGTGTGTGTGTGTGTGTGTGTGTGTGTGTGTGTGTGTGTGTGTGTATGGGTGTGTGTATGTGTGTGTGTTTCCTGTAGTGAGTGTGAGAGCAGGGGGAGTGTGTTTTTAAGGTCCTAGGCAGGAGCTGGGTCATGCTCTGTTGATGGAGGTTGACTTTAATGTGTTATTGATGTGCTCGATGTGCTTTTCTTCTTCGCTGCTCCACCATCACAAGGCCCCAGTTCACCCACAAATTCACACACCCTCACACACACATACTCACATGCACTCTCTCTAACATACTTCCCCCACATACGCATACACACACACACAAATCACACACACACACACACACACACACACACACACACACACACACACACACACACACACACACACACACACACACAAATGACACACACACAAAAATCACACACACACACACACACACACACACACACACACACACACACACACACACACACATACACACACACATACACATGCACAGGCAGTGTGTGGAAGAGAGCTGAAACAGTAGTCAGTGGCACGTAAGAGCAGTCACATTGATGTCAGGCCCCTCTCTGCTTTGTCTCAGTCCTGTGCCCCAAAACACGGATTCTGCTGACCACACTCATGGATCCTAATTCCCATATAATCAGACTTTGTGTGTGTGTGTGTGTGTGTGTGTGTGTGTCTGTGTGTGTGTGTCTGTGTGTGTGTTACTAACCCTCTCCCATTCAGTGGCTCTGCAGTTTTAGGAGCAGTCACAGTCAGGCCTTAAAAACACAACAAAACTGCTGTGAATTATTCAAAGGTGTATAAAAGTAGGAAGATGGTAGAGAGAGAGAGAGAGAGAGAGCAATTTGCATAGTAGCAGCAGCCCCTCTCTGATGTTTTTGAGATAGAAAGAGAGCATAAAAGAAGGAGAAGAAGAGATAGAGATAGAGGGTAAAATTCTCCCAAAGCAGCCTCTCTGTGGCATAGCTAGTCCTTTTCAAATGCCCCATGTCTGACGGACTAATGCACCACTCACTTC
>NC_055963.1:18651968-18654468 GCF_018492685.1 Alosa sapidissima
GTGCTTTTTAAAAGCGCTCGCTTGTATTCAATCGCGGCCTCGTTGCCTTCCCTCATTCGCTCGATGGCTAAGAGCCACTGATTTACAGCCATTACGGAGCGGAAGTGGTCACAGAACACTAGTAAAACCACTAGCGGTGGCGGTCGATTTTCTCAAGCAGCGCGCGGCCATGGCAGTTACATTAGCAGCGCTGGAGAACACAGCTGTAGCGTTAGCAGCAGCAGAATGGGGAAACAGGAAAGAGATGGGACGAGAGAAATGCATGCAGCATCTGTCAGCTCATTATGATTTTTTTTTTTTCAGTGCATCTTCTGAGAAAAGAGAGAGATAAAAAGAGAGAAAGAGGGAGAGAGAGAGAGAGAGAGAGAGACAGGTCAAGTACGATGTCACGTGGAGATTGACCGTCAGAGCGTGGCAGGAAGTAAAACGAGCAGACCTTAATTGGACACGTGGCAGTCGCCGTGATGGAGAGCAGTATTACATCCCTACTCCAACCCCCCCCCCCCAACCTCCACCCTCACCGCCCCACACACAACACCCCACCCACCTCCACCCCTTCTCCACCTGCCTCCTGGATCGTTCCCTGATCAATAGTGCTCATGGACCCTGTCGATAGTAAATAGTGTGAACAAGCAGATTTGAACGGCAATGGATTCGGCGTGGACGATAAATCGCCACAGCGTACGGATCCTGTCCTCCTACCCCCCCACCCCCACCCTATTCCCCTCTCAGGCAAAGCCGCCGATTAATATGACACCCTGATAGGCTGCGGCCGGAGCCATATTTGTGTGGATCCTTTGCCTGAGGCGGAACCAGCAGGCCTGGGGCATGACTACATATTGATGTGCCATGGCAGGCAGCGCCCATTCACTCCTAATGAAGCAGTGACACTGAGAGTGACTGGAGCCGGAGGTGGAGGCAGAGGCGGATGCAGACCAGCTAACTCCCAGCTGCACTGTCCAACAACAACCACAACAACAACAACAACAACAGCAACAACAACAGCAACAACAACAGCAACATCCACAGTGACTGAAATAACGCTGGAGCCGAGCTGCAGGGGCCGCCCTTGTGGCAGGCGGGCGGGCGGTTGGGCGAGCGGGCCAAGGCAGAGGGGCGTTTAGGCGTTCTTAAACGGAGCGCCGAGGGCATGTTGTGTGGGTCAGCTGGCGGACTGTCATTTGCCGTCGACGTCTCATTCATCTCCGCCTCTGCCCACCTCGCCGCCACCACCCGCTTACTGAGATGATTTGTCTTTTTTTTTTTCTCCCCGTCTCTCGGCTGGCGAATGAGGAATGATTGAGGGCTTTTAACCTGATGAAGGGGGTTCAGGCTGGGGAGGATGCTGGGCTGCTGGGTGATTAACAAAACACCGTAGCCTCCAGAGGTGTGTTTCACCTTTGAAATAAGCATATGGCATTCCACCAACATGGACACACACACACAAACAGTCACGTACACATGCACATAGTCACACACACGATATGCACGCACACACACACATACACACACTGACAAAATCCAAGGTAATCCTGACAGTGAGACACGATTGTCATGTTGTCGCACGGCAAAAACGGCCCAAATTGGCAGCATAAATAACGTGCCACGCTCTGATTGAGGGTGCCTTCACACATCATTATGAGCTAACGAGCGACTCCCCCCCCGTATCCAGCAGGGCTGCCGGCCCGCTGTCGCCCGTCTGTCGCTGCCGTGATGGATGGCGCCAGGAGACGCTGGCATCTCAACGGAGACAGGCGGATTGGCACGTCCCCATCAGCACCGGGGGGACGGGGCCGTATGACTGCCCCCCCACCCCAACACACACACACACACACACACACACCACACATGCTCCATTACTCTTCTCTTCACCTCTTTTATTTCATGCTGTTCGCCCCCTCCTGCCAACCTACCTGTCACTCCTTGGCACCCTCCGTTGCCCTGGACCCACTGCCCATTACGGGAGGCCTGGCGTCGGGCAGAGGCTGACCAGTGAGGGCCCTTTGCTTGTATCTCTATACACAGCATCGCTGACTGACTGACTGACTGACTGGCCCTTAATTAGTTTACCTGATCGCAGGGCCCTGCTGGAGAGGCGTCTGAGCTCCACTCGGCCCTGGCTTGTGGGAGGCTGTTTTTTTTTTTTAATTATTCTTGTCTTGATTGTGATGGCACAACAAGGTGAGCATGTTTCCGTTATGTTGCAGGCATTCGTTTCCCCCACGCACGCGCGCGCACACGCACACGCACACACACACACACACACGCACACACACACACACACACACACACACACAAACACACACCGCGCGCGTCTCTTTGTATTCCCTGGGTCTCGCCACAGTGGCTCTTTATTTTACGCCTTCCCCCCATTCAAGGTCATGAACACAGAAGAGAGGGGGCAGGTGTGGGTTGAGAGAAAGATATGGAGAGAGAGAGAGAGAATGACAGAGAGATCGACAGAGAGAGAGAGAGAGACGGAGATGGAGAGAGAAAGTTT
>NC_055963.1:18659468-18671968 GCF_018492685.1 Alosa sapidissima
CTCTCTCTCTCTCTCTCTGTCTTTCTTCTCTCTTTCATGCGTTTTTTCTCCCTCTTGGCTTCTCTCGGTGTGTTTGCTGTCATGGTTACTCTACACTGATGAGGTTGTACTTTTTGTAGTGAAATCCCTGGCAGAGGTGTGTGTCTGTTTACGTGTGTGTTTACATTTGTTTATGTTTGTGACTGCTGGAGTTTATTCATCACAGGCGTGCACGGAGGACCTCAGACCCGTTACTGAAAGAGCGGCGGCAAAACAACAAGAGACTGTTAGATTAAATGGCTGCTTTGATCGAACTCCATTAGAGCACTCCTTCAGAGTTTGTTTATGTGTGTGAGATAGTCAAAGAGAGATAAGAACCGTGTGTGTGTGTTTGTGTGTGTGTGTGTGTGTGTGTGTGTGTGTGTGTGTGTGTTCATGTGTGCATGCACGCACACATGCTTTTGGAAGTGGCACCTATAATGTCCGGCATTTTTTGTGCTTGCCTCATGGAGACTCGGGAGGCTGTGTTGCCAGGCTGAAAGGAGATGGAGTGTGGGGTGTGTGAGTGTATGTGTTTGTGTGAGAGGCTGTGTTGCCAGGCTAAGAGAAGATGGAGTGTGTGTGCGTGTGTGTGTGTGTGTGTGTGTGTGTAAGAGGCTGTGTTGCCAGGCTGAGAGAAGATGGAGTGTGTGTTTGTGTGTGTGTGCGGTGTGTGTGTGCGTGTGTGTGTGAGGCTGTGTTGCCAGGCTGAAAGGAGATGGAGTGTGGGGTGTGTGAGTGTATGTGTTTGTGTGAGGCTGTGTTGCCAGGGTGAGAGAAGATGGAGTGTGTGTTTGTGTGTGTGTGTGTGTGTGTGTGTGTGTGTGTGTGTGTGTGTGTGTGTGTGTGTGTGTGTGTGTGTGTGTGTAAGAGGCTGTGTTGCCAGGCTGAGAGAAGATGGAGTGTGTGTTTGTGTGTGCGTGCGTGTGTGTGTGTGTGTGTGTGTGTGTGTGTGTGAGGCTGTGTTGCCAGGCTGAGAGGAGATGGAGTGTGGGGTATGTGTGGGGAAGGGGAAGGGGGGGTAACAGAATGAAGTGAGCGGGGTTTTTACTGTAGTCCTTTGATCTATTTATATTTGACACCTGTTAGCAAAAGTCTTTGTTATCTTTTGTTATTTTTTCTGGAGTCATTGTATTTTTTGTCTATTTTCTTTCTCTCTCTTTCTCTCTCCCTCTCTCTCCCTCGCTCCTTCTCTCTCACTCCACTCCAGTGTTGTGCTAGTTGGTACGTTGCGCAGGCTGTAAAGTGCTTCTTCAAGTCTAATTCTGACCTAATGGAGCCGGGCGGAGAGATTAAACATAACCCCTCTGCCTGCGCCCCCGGCTCCATTAGGTCAGAATTAGACTTGAAGAAGCACTTTACAGCCCCTGCGCAAAGTACCCAACTAGCACAACACTGGAGTGGAGTGAGAGAGAAGGAGCGAGGGAGAGAGAGGGAGGAGAGAAAGAGAGAGAAAGCAGGGAAGAAGGAACGGGTCACACTCCCGCTCACACTTTCCAAAAGCACAGCACTTATTTTCGCCCTGGTTTTAGGACATGCTAAGAGAAGGAGAAAAGAGAGAGAGAGAGAGAGAGAGAGAGAGAGAGGGAGAAAGAAAAAAAGGGGGATGGAGGGTGAGAGAGGAGAGAGAGAGAAGAAAAAAATTTGACGTCAAAAAAAAAATCTTTTAGCCCTTGTTTTGTTCCCTGGGCTGGCCCCTTTCTCCTGTGGAGGCAGAAGTGCGAGTCGTGATCTAATGAAACGGGAGCGCTCGCTCGGAGACTCTGGCCTTGTGCTCTCTCTCCCTGGTGGAGGTGCTCGCTCTCACTTTTATCATGCGCACAGCACCCGGCCAGCGCTCCGTCCCCCCCCCCCCCCCCACCCCATTCTACCCTCAGCCTCCTGAATACGCACAGAGCCTCAAAGAGCAGGCCCTGGCTCCAGCATCAGCACCGGTCCTCGCTTTGGGCCAGGGGGGAAAACGGACGAGACAAAAGCAATATTCCAGCCCCTGATTGAAAAGCCGGTGGTTCAGAGCCGGGGGCCTCTTGCACATTCACGCCACAACAACTTTCCTCTCCCGCTCGTAGTCGGACCTAAAGCGCCACCGTCTCTCTCGCATTCCTCCCCCCTCCCCGAGCAGAACCATCAAAGCCCAGACCGTCCTTGGCTGGCTCGTCCGGTTGTCCTGAGCTGTCTCTGCCTATTCGCTCACACACCTCCTGAGCTACTCGGATCTTCACAGAGACCCTCTCTCTCTCTCCAGGCGTCCTGTATCTTTACCTCTCCTGTTCTCTTTCTCTATCCCTCCATCCCCACCCCTCTCTTTCTTTCTCCCTTTCCTATCTGTCCATCTCTATTTTCGCTGGCCAGTGCTCTTCATATCAACTCTGTGTCTGATGCCTGTTAGCATCGATGCTGCATCATTCCCAGCAAGTCTCTGGACATGAACAGGAAAATGGTACTGATAACAACATAGCCCCTCCATGCCCCTCCATGCCCCAGTAAATAACCATGTTCCCATGTTTCCCATTTATGCCGCATCAAAAAAGACACACATACACACACATACACACACACACACATGCACTAACAAAACACACACACACACACATATGCGCACGTACACACAAAACACACACACATGCGCACGCACACACAAAACACACACACATGCGCACGCACACACGCACACACAAAACACACACACACACACACACACACACACACACACACACACACACACATGCGCACGCTCACACACACACACACACACACAAACAAACACACGCAGACACACATCTGTGTGTAGTTGAGCACAAAGGTAAGAGGATGAGGGAGAGGTGGTAGATGGAGTGAAGCGAGTAGAAATGAGAAAGTGCTTGAAAGCGAGTGAAGGACCATGAAAGAAAGAGAGGGAGAGAGAGAGAGAGGGAGAGAGGGGATGAGAGCTAGGAGCGGCGCATGAGACAGGCTGCTGTCTCTTTATCCTGTCTTTATCCACTCATACTGAGAGAAGCCTTGGTAATGGGCCTGGGGAGAAGAGATAGAAGGAGAGAGAGAGAGAGAGATGGAGCAAGAGAGAGAGGGAGAGAGAAAAAGGTAATGAGAACACAGGCCTATGAGGAATATCCTCTCCTCGTCTTAGATGCCTCTCTCTCTCTCTGTCTCTCTCTCTGTGCTCATTTCATTCCCGGCCTCTCCTTCTCCACAGCCCCTCGACACTTCTCTGCTCCTTCTCCTCTCCTCTCCTCTCCTCTCCCTCTCTCTATCTCTCTCTTACTCCCTCTGTGTCCCTCGCTCTCCTGCTGGTGCCCGTGTTCTCGCGCTCCTTCGTTTGGTCTCCACATGTAGTAGGTCTTGGTGGACACCCAACGTCCTTTCTGCTTCTCTCTACCTGCTCTAATTACTATCACACTTACAGGACTGGCCAAGGCACAGCCAGGAACAAAGGACAGAGAGAGAGAGAGAGAGAGAGAGAGAGAGAGAGAGAGGGAGATGGGGGAGAGGAAAGAAGAGAGAGAGAGAGAAAAAACACCAGTGATGGACTGACTTGTGAATTGGAATAAGTGCAAAGAGAATGGAGAGGTTAAAACCGCATTACCTGATCTTCTTCCCTGTTGTGCCTCCCTCGCTCACACACACACACACACACACACACACACACACATTCCTCATCCCTCATCTCTCTCTCTCTCTCTCTCTCTCTCCCTTCAGTCAGGGTGTCTCCCTTGATTGATTCAATCACTCTGCGTCCTCTGCTCTTGTTTAGTGCTAATCGAATGCAATTCCTGCTCTCTCCTTCTCCATCAAATCCCACATTAGGGCCCGCTGAGCAGCGGCTGGAGCAGAGCGCTGGGGATAATTATGATATTAATACGCTCGCCCGGCCGGACCCACTTCATTTGTCCTGCAGCCTGGCACCCGCACTGGTGAGGGGTCAATAGCCGGCACTGAAGCCTGTCCATGGAGAGAGAGAGAGGGAGAGGAGGACAGGAGGGGAGGGGAGGGAGGAAGTGAAGAGAAGAGGAGAAAAAGGAAAGGGGGAGAAGAGAAAGGTAGAGAGAAGGAAGGAAGGAGAATGGAAGATAAGGAGAGAGAGGTGGAGGAGAGGACAGGAGAGAAAGGTGGGAAGAGGAGAGGAGAGAAAAAAGGGGAAGGGGAAAGGAGAGAAAGGTAGACGGAGGGAGGGAGGGAGGGAGGGAGGGAGAAGGAAAGAGAGAGGAAGAGCAGAAGAGATGAGAGGTGATTGGGAAAGGGAGAACAGAGAAGATAAGAGGGAAGAGAGAAGAGATGACAAGAGAAGAGAGGAGAGAAAGCACAGGATCACATGCACACAGTATCAGATAATGAAATGACTCGTAAGCCAGGAGAGGAGGCTTATTAATCATGTTTCTGCTCATCTCTCTCTTTCTCTCACTCCCATTCTCTCCGTTTATCTCCTCCTCCTTTCATCTCTCCTCTCACTCCTCTCCAACAATGGGATACTTTCACCTCTCTCTCTCTCTGTCTGCCTCCCTCTCTCTGTGTATCTCTCTCTCTCTATGTCTCACTCTCTCGCTATCTCTCTCGCTCTCTCTCTCTCTCTCTCTCAGTCTCTCTCTCTCTCTCTCTGTTACTCCCACTATCTCTCCCTTTTTCCAGTCCACTCATGCAGATTGATGGCAAAAGCCACTCCTTACCACACACACGCAAACACAGACATACACACTCGCACACACACACACACACACACACACACACACACACACACACACACACACACACACACACACACACACACATAAGCAGACAGAGAGTTAGTGAGAGGCAGGGAGACAGAGAGAGTTGTGCAGACACAGACAAGCACACAAATACGCATCCAAAATAACACCAAACATTCAGAGACATTCTCAGACAGACGCCAAAGCAGAGATAGTGAATGTGTCAGGAGTCTGGCGAAACGCACACTTAAGCAAACTCTATCCTTGTCTTGATAGACGTACTCAGACAGACACATAAACACAAACACACATATACCACCTCCACACACTGATGCACACACACACACACACACACACACACACACACACACACACACACACACACACACACACACACACACACACACAGTTGTGTGCAAAAACAAATCCACAAGGCCAGACAGGGGGATTTAGACTGACCATAAGAGGCTCAGTGTCAGACTGCTGTCCATGGTGCTAAAGTTTGAGATCTCAAGTTCATATGACTGAGCAGCACAGGCCCTCTTCTCTACTACTTTTCTCTTCCTCTCTTCTCTCTTCTCTTCTCTCCCTCTCTCCTCTCTTTTCTTTTTCTTCTCCTCTCCTCGGGCAGCTCTCACTGTGAGCACACCTTTCAGATACACTTTACCAATCAAACGCAGACTATCGACATGCCCGGAAACCCTCTCATCACTTCAGCAGTTTCCCGCCGATTTCCTTAATTGATTAAGATCGGCCGAACCGCCAGCTTGAACTCTTTGGGCTTCTTTTTCGTCTTCTTTTTCCCTCTCTCCCTTCCTCCCTCCTCCTCCTCCTCTCTCTCTTTGACTTTTCTTTCGGCTCGAAAACCTCCATGGCCACCGGCTGTGTCCGGAGATGCCTGCGGGCTACAATCCAGACTGCAGCTCCCCCGTCGTCTTTGTAGAACGGCGGCGTCCGGAGACGCGCTGCTTACTTATTCATTCGGTATTTGTTTATCCCATCCTGGCCCTCCAGAACCAAGCCAGAGAAATGCCCAGCAGGCCTTATTCTGCTGCTGGACTTACACGTCCACACTAGGGCCAGAGAGGCGTATTTACTGCCCTCTGAACACCACCACCACCACCTCCACCACCTCCACCACCACCAGCAATTATGTCCACAAACACTTATGAATGCACACACACTCAAAAACCCATGTGCTCATACACACACACACAAAATGATGCGTGGGTCTTTTCACAAGTGACACAAACTCACCCGCTCACTCTTTAAATCAAGCAGACCGCAACTCGAACCGCTGACTTTAAACAATGCAAAATTATGCCCGATCCATTTCCCAATCCGCTGCTTTATCCAGAAAGGGCAGAATTAGTTGTATTAATTTGTGCATTTGTTGGGTTTCTTTGGGAAAACTTCTACTTTAACTGCAACATACAGTAATGCCCACTGTCAGATGATAGCCAAGTCTACTTGGAGCATTCACATCATCATTTGGTGGTATAGATGCAGCACACTATATAGACATTCTCTTGAGATAGATAGATAGATAGATAGATAGATACATACATACATACATACATACATACATACATACATGCATACATACTTTATTGATCCCCAGGGGAAATTCAAGACAATTGACAACAATATACGTCAAATTACAGGTATCATAGGAAAAATCATAGGGACATCGGAAACTGCTGCACATTGCACATTGCCCAATGCATATGACAATATCAGTCATATTTGACTTAGGTACTAAACATTAGGTTGCGTGTTGCTGATAATTCTTCCCCAACATTGCTGTCATCCTCTCCTGCAACTTCTCTAAGTACTTCTTACACTCTGCATGTACTTTTCCCTTCTCGTGTCCTCTTCTGGGGCCCAGTGGTTAGCTTGCACCACATCTTCTCTTGATTTGATTCATTTAGCCAGTGATGTTTTTTGTAAATTGTTATTGCTTAAATATTGATATAAGTCCTTAAGCGATATTCCACTAATCTGTCCGCAGGCACCTGCTCAATTTGGATCAGCCCACACATCACACACACACGCACCCACACGCACACACATATGCATACACACACACACACACACACACACACACACACACACACACACTCATACACATACACATACACACACACACACACGCACACAGACACATACACACACACACACGCACACACATACGCACACGCACACACACACACACACACACACACACACACACACACACACACACACACACACACACACACACACACACTTACACACTCACACACTCAGTGGCAGAGAGATGTGCTAAACCCAGTGGGTACTGCAGGTGATTATAATGTCTAAAGAGGGGCCGTAAAGTCTCTGGCCTTGTTTTTTACAGTCTTGGCCAGCAGCACAGCCTGCTATCGATCCCCAAATAAAAATATAAAAAGGGGCTGACTGATCATCCACCAAGGACCAATGGCAGGGGTGTGTGTGTGTGTGTGTGTGCGTGTATGAGGGGGGTCTGCTGGTGCGGCACAATAGCCCCAGGGTTGGAGGTGAGGTGGGGGTTTGGGTGGACGAGGGGGCAGTGGACCACTGAACTGGACTAGTTTGTTCAGTCAGCAAATATTTATGTCCAACTAGAGACGCAGCAGGTCATGAAATGTTGATATAAGGTTGTTGTAACAGTGTGGTGCTTTTTATGCAATTTATTGGCTCAGACTAGGCTTTTGGGGAAGTTTCTAAAACTGCAAGCCTTTAAGGTAGTGCGGTTACGATGCTTGGTTTTGGTTAGTGTGCAATCTGTTCAATTTCATTTTTAGTAGACACAGTCAGACTCCAGCTGTTTAGTCGTGTGGAGTAACCGGGTCAGACCAGCATTCAGACTAAATCTGTTGGAGGACAAGCTGTTGACTCTCTCCCTCTATCTTTCCCTCTCCCTCTATCTTTCTCTCTCTCCCTCTCATGTGTTTTTACTGATGAGTGATCCTGCTGTTTGAACCGCTGCAGTGGCTGCTGGCTAGCTGAGTGAAGCACAGCCACACAGGCCCAATGGTCTGGGAGTCACTCAAGCATGCATGAATATGTGTGTGCGTGTGTGTGTGTGTGTGTGTGTATGTGTGTGTGTGTGTGTGTGTGTGTACGATAGAGATAGAGAGGGAAAGACATACCGAGTTTCCCTTAAGCAATATATAGATAACTATTAATACTGTATGCCTTTGTGTCTGTCTGTGTCTGTCTGTCAGTGTCTGTGTGTGTCTGTTTGTGTGTGTGTGTGTTTCTGTATGTGTGTGTGCCTGTGTCTGTGTGTGTTTGTATATGTGTCTGTGTTTGCGACTGCAAATGTGTTTGTGTCCTTCCTGGCGTCTCATCTAAAGCACACATCACACTCTCCATGGCCTTATCCTCCAGCCCCATCGATAAAGTATGGACCCCCCCCCCAACCCCCCCCCCCAACATGAACCCACCTCCGCAGTCTTCCCTCTGATCTGATACATACTGCCCACGCTGCTTTATGAAACATTCAGTTCACCTAGACATACCTACACACACACACACACACACACACACACACACACAGCAGGCTCCCGTCTCCTCCCACCTGTTCATATTGTCATGAGCTCTCTCTCTGCCTGGTAACACGTGCTGATTGAAGTCTGATGACCTCCACCTGTTCCTGCTCTGCTCTGCCTCACCCTCGTTACCTACCAGCTGCACTGCATTCACCACTCATCATGCCCTCTATATAAAGCCTTGCTTTTCAGTCCACACTTGTCAGATCGTCTGCAACCAGCACCAGTTACCTGCCTGTTTATTGAAAACGCCTCTGACTCTTTGCCTGTGATCCCGGACCCGCTCGACTACTTCTGTGTTCTCCAGCCCCGGTAATCTTGACCTGCCTTCCGTCCCTCTTCTACGAATACCGCCTAGTCCTTGACTGTACTGCTGCTTCGTTTCAATTGCTGTTGTGTGTGTGTTTCCCCCAGGACTTCCCGGATCATCCAGCTCCTGCCTTCGCTGTTCGGCTACTGGGGGAACACACACACGCAGACTCTTGGAACTCCTGTACCCCCCCCGGAACCCCTGAAACCCCCAACCCTTAAATAAACTTTTGAACGTGACGCAATTGTGGTCCTCGTCCTGTTTGGTGTCTGACAGTACGATCTGACCAAACATGGACCCAGCACACGGTCGAACCAGCATGGAAACCGACGAACCAGAACCACCCACCGCCATGCAACGCCTGGAAGAGACAGAGAGAGCGGTAAACCGCAACACGGCTGACATTGCCTCCCTACTTCAAGCCGGCTTGAGCCAGCGTCAGCAGTTCCAGCAGCAACAGCAACAACTTGCAATGATCATTCAACTTCTCACCAACCTTTCTCCTCTGCCTGCTCCCACCGGCCCAGCCCCAGCCAGCCTGCTCACCGGCCCAGCACCCGAGTCTCCTGCCCAGTCCACTGCTACCGTGGCTGCCGGAGCCCCAGAACCCAGGATCGGCAATCCAGAGCGGTTCAGCGGCGACCCAACCCAGGTACGGGCGTTCCTGACGAGCTGCCGTGTCCAGTTTACCCTGCAACCCAGGACTTTTGCCACTGAAGGGGCGAGGGTCGGTTACGTGATCACTCACCTGACGGGCCGAGCTCGACTCTGGGGAACGGCGGAGTTCGAGCGCCAGACCCCAGCATGTGCAACCTTCAACCTATTCGCAGAGGAGATGCTCAAGGTATTCGATTTGGAATCCACAATAGCCGAGGCATCTCGGATCCTGATGAGTATTCGCCAAGGCAGAAGGACTGTTGCGGATTACTCCATCGACTTTCGAACCGTGGCAAGTCGGAGCTCCTGGAACATGGAAGCATTGGTGGATGCTTTCCTCCACAGCCTGGCGGACTACATAAAGGACGAGCTGGTTTCCCATGATCAACCCCCCACTCTTGATGAAGCCATTGCTCTGGCTGTCCGCATCGACCGCAGGATCCAGGCCCGCCGTCATGAGAGAGGGCGCCAGAGTCCATCCACCAGCACACGGAGTGTCCCAACTGCCCTTCTGTCCGCACCTGCCACACCATCTAGCCAGCCGGACCAGTCTGAACCGATGGAGATCGGCCGCACCTCCCTAACCCCTGCAGAGCGCCAGCGACGCATCACCTCCAACTTGTGCCTGTACTGTGGTGGTGATGGTCATCGAGTCGCCACCTGTCCAGCAAAAGCCGGAGCTCACCAGATGTAGGAGGAATCCGGATGAGCTCAATGAACATTCAGCCCTCCATCAGCCGTAAACCCCTCATCCAAGTCTGTCTTCACCTGTCTGATTCCACCCACACCCTGGCAGCCCTGGTGGACTCTGGCGCAGAAGCAAACATTATTGACACAGGACTTGCTCGTCAGCTGGGCTTGGAAAGCCATCGCTTGTCCACTCCTGTTCCAGCCCGGGCCCTGGACGGTCACGCAATTGGCACAGTTACCAGCATCACAGCCCCCATCTCAATGATGGTGTCAGGAAACCACCGAGAGACCATCCGCTTCCACCTGCTCAGCTCTCCAGGCCAACCCCTAATCCTGGGCTACCCTTGGCTCCGTCTCCACAATCCTCACCTCGATTGGGCCTCCGGAACTGTGAAAGAGTGGGGAAATGCCTGCCACCTGACCTGTTTGCGTGCTGCCTCGCTGCCCCCCGGCTCAGTACCCCCCAGCATTGCCCACGACATTTCTAATGTCCCTGAATGTTACCATGGCCTCCGAGAGGTGTTCAACAAGACCAAAGCCACATCTCTGCCCCCACACCGTCCGTACGACTGTGCCATTGATCTCCTCCCTGGGACTGCTCCACCCAAAGGTCACCTCTACTCACTATCCCCTCCTGAAAGAAAAACTATGGAGGATTACATCAGGGACTCCCTGGCAGCTGGACTCATCCGCCCGTCTTCCTCTCCTGCTGGTGCCGGGTTCTTCTTTGTGGGAAAGAAAGATGGTTCTCTTCGCCCCTGCATTGATTATCGAGGTCTGAATGATGTCACAGTGAAGAACCGGTACCCTCTGCCTTTACTCACCTCTGCTTTTGAATTGCTCCAGGGATCCACTATTTTCACCAAACTGGACCTTAGAAATGCTTACCACCTAGTGCGAGTAAGGGAGGGTGACGAGTGGAAGACAGCATTCAACACCCACACCGGCCATTATGAGTACCTGGTAATGCCATTTGGCCTCACCAACGCCCCAGCGGTATTCCAGGCGCTGGTGAATGATGTGCTGCGGGACATGCTGAATAAATTCGTCTTCGTGTACCTGGACGACATCTTAATTTTCTCCAGAACTCTGTCCGAACACACCCGTCATGTCCAGCTGGTTCTTCGACGGCTCCTGGAGAACTCTCTCTATGTCAAGGCGGAGAAATGCGAGTTCCATGCTCAGACTGTGTCATTCCTGGGATACATCGTCGCTGAAGGCAATATCCAGATGGACCCCGCAAAGGTCTCGGCAGTTACCTCCTGGCCAGTTCCGGGGAATAGGAAGAAGCTGCAGCAATTCCTCGGTTTCGCCAATTTCTACCGGAAATTCATCCGGAACTACAGCTCCGTCGCCGCTCCCCTCACAGCTCTGACCAGCATCAAACACCCCTTTTCCTGGACCCCAGAGGCCAACACAGCCTTTCATACCCTCAAGGCCCGGTTCACCACTGCCCCCATCCTCCAGATGCCGGATTCAGACCGGCAGTTCGTTGTCGAGGTGGATGCCTCAGACGTGGGAGTCGGGGCCATACTCTCTCAACGGGCAGAGGAGGACAACAAGTTGCACCCCTGTGCATTTTTCTCTCGCCGGCTTTCACCTGCAGAGCGCAATTATGATGTTGGAAACCGTGAGCTGTTGGCTGTCAAGCTTGCCCTGGAGGAGTGGCGTCACTGGCTGGAGGGGTCCACAGTTCCGTTCCTGGTCTGGACCGATCACAAAAACCTCGAATACATCCGCAATGCCAAACGTCTTAACCCCAGACAGTCCCGCTGGGCCTTGTTTTTCACCAGATTCAACTTCACCCTGTCATACCGCCCAGGTTCTCGGAACACCAAGCCGGACGCTCTCTCCCGTCAGTTTCATAAGGATGACGCCCCTTCCCAGGAACCTGCATCAATTCTGCCCGATCCCTGCGTCGTAGCTGCCCTGACCTGGGATATCGAGGAGGAAATTCAAGAGGCCCTCCGTGACCATCCCAGTCCCAGTGCATGCCCAGACGGTCGTCTCTTCGTCCCAGATAATTTGAGGTCCCGGGTCATACAGTGGGGACACAGCTCCCGCCTTGCCTGCCACCCGGGCTCCGCCCGCACCTGCCATCTCCTTGCCCAGCGCTTTTGGTGGTCGTCTTTGAGAAGGGATGTCCGAGAATTCGTCCGTGCCTGCCCCACCTGCAATCAGAACAAGTCCTCCACTCGGCCCCCCGCTGGTTTACTCCAGCCCTTGCCTGTGCCCACACGACCCTGGTCCCACGTCTCCTTGGACTTTGTAACTGGCCTCCCACCATCAGGTGGGATGACTGTCATTCTCACTGTGGTTGACCGGTTTAGCAAGATGGCACACTTCATTCCCCTCCCTAAACTGCCATCTGCCAGAGAGACTGCCCAGGCTGTTCTTGATCATGTCTTCCGTCTACACGGGCTGCCCAGGGATGTTGTCTCTGACCGAGGCCCGCAATTTACCTCTACATTCTGGAAGGAGTTCTGCCGTCTTCTAGGGGCCACAGTGAGTCTCACCTCTGGGTTCCACCCCCAGTCCAATGGTCAATCCGAGCGGGCAAACCAGGAGCTGGAGAAGGCGCTGCGG
>NC_055963.1:18684468-18685558 GCF_018492685.1 Alosa sapidissima
GGCACCAGCGCATGGCGTAACACTCGTTTTTCACCCGCGGAAAGTTTAATTTGGTATTTTGCACATTTATTTTTTAAACATTGCTATTGATGTTTTGTAGATTCATAGTGCATTGTTGCATCCCTGTTACTCACTGCATAGCAGCTGATGACGTCTCCCTCTGAAAACGTCTCTCCAAAGTCCATTTCTCTTCCCTGTGTCACTGTACGGCCTCTGCTGTCAAACGCATAAGACAACTCTGTCTCA
This sequence comes from Alosa sapidissima, assembly GCF_018492685.1. Lineage (NCBI taxonomy): Eukaryota > Metazoa > Chordata > Actinopteri > Clupeiformes > Clupeidae > Alosa > Alosa sapidissima. The sequence goes on from NC_055963.1 coordinate 18,684,715, forward strand.
CCTGAGTAGGAAAAAAATCAAACAAAACACGGTAATGTGGTCTAAATAGGCAAATGCATAACCAGTTCATGCATATGATCTTATTTTTGTCTATATTTTTGTGTGACAATCTTACATAAAACAATCATATAAGCTAATTTTCTCTCTGTCTTTCACACACACACACACACACACACACACACACACTCATCTAATCTTGAACATTATTCTACTCCACTCTCCTCCTGCCATCACTCACCAAGCTGCAGACTGGGGTTGTCTGTGGACCAGCCCACCCTGAGGACATGGGGTTCAGGGTCCATCCCCTTCTCCAGACCACAGGGCACCAGCCTTTTCATATACTGTACACGGGAAAGGCACACAACCCAATACACATAAACAGCCACAATAAATTACAACCATTAAAGATCCTATAAATCAAAATCAGATATTTATTTGGAAACACCTTATATACTGTAAGTCAGGAAACTATTCCTGAAAACATGTCAAAAGTGGTGTGGAAATTAATTCCAAACTATGAGTCTCCGAGTGTAAATTGATGGAAATCAGGCGTTGTGGGTTGTGTTCAAATTATAACACCTTATAGATGTATAGAAATGGCTTTTTACATGTAAAATCACATATTTGATTTGTTGTTGTTGTATACGGTAGCCTAATACAGGCTTGTGGAGAACAAAGGTTGTATCTTTTCTGACTATATCTGTACTAGTGCACTACATAGTGCCCTGGATGGGGAGTGAATTTTTTTTTATAGGCAGAAACCTGGCTTGCAAAAGCCACTGTACCTTTTCCTATGGTGTGCAACAAACTCGGAAAATGCACTAAGCTAATAGCTCAAACCTTG
>NC_055963.1:18685758-18700758 GCF_018492685.1 Alosa sapidissima
GGGCTCACATCTGTCCTCCAATGCTTCTGCACTGACGTACACGTCCACAGTAGCTCCAGCAGGGGGCAGCCTGCAGTGTTGGAGGGGCCATGAGTGAGGGGTCGGCAACTGACAGGTTTGATCATATTTCACATGTAGCATTATTGTTGGGGGTTGTGGAGCCCATGCTACACCCAAACTTCAGGTCCCTGCGGCAGAGAGAAGATGGAGCAGCTTGAATCGGGAGAGGAAGACACTGGAAGTGAAGAAAGCAGCTGTAAAAAGCCACAGTAACAGATTAGGCAGGGACAGGTCAGGTAGGAGAGAGGTGCTCTGTAGCCTGGGGTCTGGCGAGCGGTGTATTTGGGGTGGTGTTTTTTTTTTATTTATTTATGATTTTTTTAATTATTATTTATTTATTTACTTATTTATGTGGGGCGTGTTGGGGTTGCGTGGGGGAGCTGGCTTGGCTGGCTTGGCTGTGCCACGGCTGCCGTCTGACGTCTGTGTCTCCTGTGTCTCTATTCCGGCAGTTCATGGCATCAAGTGGACTTGCAGCAATGGGAGCAGCAGCTCAGGCTTCTCAGTGGAGCAGCTGGTGCAGCAGATACTGGACAGCCACCAGACCAAGCCAACTCCCCGGACCCACAACTGCCTGTGCACAGGCACCCTGGGTAAGGGCCAGAGGGAGACAGGACACCCGCAAAGAGAGAGAGAGGGAGGGAGGGAGATAGGACACCCGCAGAGAGAGAGAGAGAGAAAGAGAGAGAGAAGGAGGGAGGGAGATAGGACACCTGTAGAGAGAGAGAGAGAGAGAAAGAGAGAGGGAGGGAGGGAGATAGGACACCCGCAGAGAGAGAGAGAGAGAGAGAGAGGGAGGGAGGGAGGACACCCGCAGAAAGAAACAGGGAGGGAGGAGGGAGGGAGAGAGAGACAGGAGGACAATAGAGAGACAGGGGGGCAATAGGGAGAGAGACAGGCTTAATACTCCTTTATTAACCCAGTGTGTATGTATTAAAACACTGCAAAACAATAACATCCGCAAGTATTACAGCCTCAACATAAACTATGTAAATACATACAGACCATGTAAGTCTACAAACCATAGTGTAGCCCACTACTTCATATTTTAAAAACTTGCCCATCGTCCCCAACCATACATGCAGAGCTATTAAGGAGCGGAGAGAGAGAGAGAGATATATGTTTGTTTGAGAGAGTATGTGTGTGTGTGTGAGAGAGAGAGATGTGTGTGTGTGTGTGTGTGTGTGTGTGTGTGTGTGTGTGAGAGAGAGAGAGAGAGAGAGAGAGAGAGAGAGAGCGAGATGTGAAAAGGGGGGGGGGGGGGTGAGGAAAATAAGAGGGTTAAAAAAACACAGAGCAGAAATGTTTGAGAAGTGTCAGATCTCAGGCTTGTGTTCTGTACCAGAATAATCCATTAGATCTGCTCAATGCCCTATCTCCCTTGGTACAAGTCAGACGTCACATTAATGCAACAGGTTGTGGTTTATTTTAAAGCCCGCTTCACACATTTGCATAGCAACTGAACTCACTAGCATAATCGTCATTGAAGTCATGATGCCATTTTATTTCTTCAATGCACCCCGTGTTTCTATCTATGTACACGACACAGCCAGAAACAACATCAAGCTACCACCATATACCACATAATTATGTCATTCACCACACCTACTACCTGAAACCTTTACACCTGAAGCATATTTTTAGATGTCTAATGAATTAGGTTCATATGGCCTTTTGGAATGTGTCTTGTGTGTTGCTTCTTTGAATCCAGTAGTTAGTTCAAGCAGGCTGGGCATTCCAAGCTATCCATGCGTCGATCAGAATGTCTCTTTGTGTGAATAAACAAAATGCTGAGTGAAAACAGATAAACAAAAAAAAACATTCCTACACAGCATTCCGTCAGTTATGTATTTTTGTGGTTCTTTGTTACTAAGGCATTGTGGGTAGCCGTATGCTCTGTCTGTTATTATGGCTTGGCAGCTGACATATTGCTCCCCAGGTTCAAATTATTGGACACGGGTATGATTGAGCACAGCAAACACTTTGCTTTTCAAATTCCACACAAAGCATTTCACAGTTCCTCCTAGGAAAAAATCCATAGAGACCACATGTGTTCAATCACACTATCACACATATGGCATAATATAGTTTACAAATGAAAGTGAAGTTCTTTGTATTTAATTTTTCATGTTTTCAGTTCCTATACCCTTGCCAGTTTATCTGACTGTAGCTCTGAGTGCTTTAATCTTGATGTATGCGATTCATGCAGCGTATTTCTACTGCATTGTGTTTGCATTTTAGTGGTAAATTAAATTAGATACTCCACTCTTCAGCTAGACAAACAGAGTAAAACATGAAACTGATTGTGCATGAGTTATTGTTATATTACGTTAAACCATGTAAATATATATGTACATGTATACCTACCGAAACTGTTCATTTAGATGACAAATCTAATTTTACAATCAATGACTCAATTGATTCTGTCCATCTAAGCACTGTTTTCATTCTTCTTAACATTTGCTCTTCTCAATCTCTCTTTTCTGTCTGTCAATTGTGTGTGTGTGTGTGTGTGTGTGTGTGTGTGTGCATGTCTCTGTGTGTGTATGTATGTTTCTATGTGTGTGTGTGTGTGTGTGTGTGTGTGTGTGTGTGTGTGTGTGTGTGTGCGCGCGCGCATGTGTGTGTATGTTTCAATGTGTGTGTGTGTCTGTGTGTGTCTGTGTGTGTGTGTGTGTGTGTGTGTGTGTGTGTGTGTGTGTGTGTGTGTGTGTGTGTGTGTGCTGTTCATCATCGGTCTAACAGGCGCGGGCAGCAGCGTGCACCACAAGTGCAACAGTGCCAAGCACCGCATCATCTCCCCCAAAGTGGACCCGCGCTCCAGCAGCTACAGCAGCGCCCACTCCGAGCTCCAGAACAGCGACGTGTCCGAGGGCAAGACCGAGCTCAGCCACGCCAGCAAGAGCTCCGCAGGCGGCGGTGGAGGAGGAGGAGGAGCGGGCAGCGGGGGCGCCCGGGAGAAGCGCAACGGCAAGGTCCACAAGCCGGCGCTCCTGCACCAGAACAGCACAGAGGTGTCGTCCACCAACCAGGTGGAGGTGCCGGACACCACGCAGAACTCGCCGGTGTCCATCAGCAGCGGGCTGAACAGCGAGCCCGACATGGCCGACAGCCCCGCCGTGGCCGGCATGGGCCACGTAGCGTCCGTCATGGGGGGGCTCTCCCAGAGCGTCTTCATGTCGGAGGTGACGGGGGACCCCGTCTACAGCATGTCCCCCTCCGGCGGCGGCAACGCCCACATCATGGGGCCGGACGCGTCCCACGGTCTGGTGCTGGCGGTGGCCTCCGACGGCCACAAGTTCGCCTTCCCCGGGGGAGCGGGGCCGGACGGAAGCGGTGGACCGGGCGCTGGTGACGGTCTCTCCATGCTTTCCACCACCGGCGAGGAGCTTGTGCTCTCCAGCAGCCTCGACTCGGCGAACATCAAGATCTCCGAGACCACCATGAACTTTGACCCCGACTGCTTCCTCAACAACCCCAAGCAGGGCCAGACGTACGGCGGCAGCGCCATGAAGGTAGATGGGGGCTCGTCCGGGAGCGCGTCCTCGTCCTCGGGGGCCGGCAGCTCCAACGGCAGCCTGCAGCACTCGCCCTCCATGTCCGACTCCGGCTACGGCTACAGCGCCGCGCTGGTCAAGAACATCAAGACGGAGGACACTTCCTTTGAGCAGCAGCTGGCCAAAGAAAGCGGCTACCAGGTGGGCGTGGTGGGAAGCTGCGGCAGCAGCGTGTCCTGCTCGTCGGGCAACTCGGCCCAAGGCTCCCTCACTCTGACCCCTGCCGGTTCTCTACTGCCCTCCGGTGGAGGCCTGAGTCCTAGCACCACGCTGGAGCAGATGGACTTCAGCGCCATTGACACCAAGCAGGACTTCTCCGCCTCCGTGGCCACGTCGGTGGGCTATGGCGTCCACGCCATGTCCAGCCCCCATCTGGCCCACCAGGGCCGCTCACCCAGCTTCTTCCTGCAGGACGCGCCGCAGACCAGCCAGGCCCAGCAGCAGCAGCAACAGGGCAGGTCCAACGTGGGGCAGAAGAGCCACCTCTCCCTGGAGCACAACTCCCACGACGGCTCCTACATGGGCCTGCAGGTGGTCAAGACCGACTCGCCCGGCAGCAACGGCCACCTCCACCACCACCACGCACACCAGAGTCAGCACAGAACCAACTGCAACGGGGTCTCCGCCTCCGAGGGCCAAGGCCAAGCCAGCTCGCTCCAGCTGCTGCAGTACCAGGGAGGCTTCCCTGGACTGGGCCCTGAGCACGAGGAGGTGGTGGGCCTGGAGCAGCAAGGCAGCGTGAGCGCCGGCCAGGCCGGGGTCACCGAGAACGGGGGAGATGGCCTACTCAAGGCCGGGGATCACCTCCAGGCCTGTGGAGGAGGAGGAGGAGGAGGAGGAGGAGGCAATGGCGAGGGTGGAGGAGGCGCAGCGGAGCACTACATGCAGCAGAACGCAGAGGCCGGGGGAGGAGCTGGAGCCGAGGGCATGAGGAACGGCAACGGTGGCAACGTGAATGGCAACTCCTCCCAGCAGCAGCAGCAGCTTCAGCCCCTCCTGCAGGGGGCAGGCCTGGTCCAGGGGCTCTACAACACCGTGGCTGCCCACCAGGGTCTGAGTGGCGGGGGGGCAGGCGGAGGCACATCCGGGAGCATGGAGATCAGCCTGGACCACTTCGACATCTCCTTCGGCAACCAGTTCTCTGACCTCATCAACGACTTTATCTCCGTGGACGGAGGGGCCACGGCCGTGGGGCCCGGGGCCGCCCTCTACGCCCACCAGCTGGTGGCGCCGCAGGGCTCCGACGGCCAGGCGGGCTCCGGGGGCGCCCAGTCCCAGGGCCAGGAGGACGGGGCCAACAGGGGCACCAGCTACAGTCCCGCAGAGCTCTGTCTCCAGTCCTGCTGCAGCCCCCAGTCCCTGGGAGGAGGAGGCGCCGGAGGAGGCTCCGGGGAGCAGGGCTCGCTGGCTTACATGCAGGTGGCGGAGGTGGTGTCCGCTGCTGTGGCTCAAGGGGCCCTAGGGATGCTGCAGGCTACAGGCAGGCTCTTCATGGTCACTGATTACTCCCCTGAATGGTCCTACCCTGAGGTAAGTCTCTTCCAGACCAGTCCTCAATCGCTCAAACACCTTATGGCTAGCTTTTATATGATTTTTAAGAACCAGAATTGACCGCTTGTAATGCTGCACTCAAAGCAAAGTCTGTGTCCGTGTCGGTATTTATAACTGTTGGTGCTTCTACACAGTACCTAATGCATGATCTCTGTCAGCCTTACTGTGTTTTTACTCTATTGCCAGCAGAGGGCATCATAGCCCATGTTTGTCAGGAGAAAAGCAAATTGTCAGTGCAGTTCATGCTGTCAACCACAGGGTGGCAGCAGTGCAATTTGTAAAACATTGAAAGGGCTTCTGAAAACACTACAGCCCTTGTGACCATGCGAGTGTGTTTATGAGAAGAGTTTCTTATAACCAAACCATAAGCATCCTTGTTTGAAAAAGCACACTCAAACATGAGTGTTTAAAAGAGGCTTTAGTGGAAGTTTGTTTGTTGTGGACAAGCCACCTGTGTATGTTCAAGTGAGGAGATCCACTCAGACATGAGAGTGAGTAAGCCTGTGTGAGTGTATGTGTGTGCCTGTGTGAGTGTATGTGTGTGTGCGTGTGCGTGTGCGTGTGCGTGTGCGTGTGCGTGTGTGTGTGTGTGTGTGTGTGCATGTGCTAGAGAGAGTGATACACACTGACGCTGCCTGTTTCTCAGGGAGGGGTGAAGGTGCTCATCACTGGCCCCTGGCAGGAGGCCAGCAGTAACTACAGCTGCCTGTTTGACCAGATCTCTGTGCCGGCCTCCCTCATCCAGCCTGGAGTCCTGCGCTGCTACTGCCCTGGTGAGGGACATCAGTCAGCCTATACATCCATCTATCTATCTATCTATCTATCTATCTATCTATCTATCTATATATAAATATCCATCCATCTATCTATCTATCTATCTATCCATATATAAATATCCATCCATCTATCTATCTATCTATCTATCTATCTATTTATCTATCTATCTATCTACCTATCTATCCATCCATCCATTCATCTACCAATCCATCCATTCATCTATATCTATCTTCTATCTATCTATCCATCCACCTATCCATCTACGTGTATCTATCTATCTATCTATCTATCTATCTATCCATCTATATATATATATATAGATATAGATATAGATATATCCATCCATCTATCAATCCATCCATCCATTTATCTATCCATCTGTCCATCATCTACCCATCTATCTATCTATCCATCCACCTATCCATCTATCTATCTATCTATCTATCTATCTATCTACTGTATATATCTATCCACCTATCCATCTACGTGTATCTATCTATCTATCTATCTATCTATCTATCCATCTATATATATAGATATAGATATAGATATATCCATCCATCTATCAATCCATCCATCCATTTATCTATCCATCTATCTATCTATCCATCTGTCCATCATCTACCCATCTATCTATCATCCATCTATCTATCTATCTATCTATCTAATCAGTCTGTAACACAGCAATACTCTCACACTCAGTCATGGTCAAGGTTGCAGTCATATTCTAGTAAAAAAAACATCATCATAAATACATAATTACACTCAAACACATTATTACTTGTATTATACACATCAACACACTGTTCCTTGCATTCTACCAGACTACCCATCATTATTTTCACACCAATCTGTTTTGTCATGTTCACAGTCGTGTGAATAGACATGCACACACTGATTATCAAACACATGAATGGTATTAATTATACTAATACTCAAAAATAACACACTTTTTTTTCCTGATATTATCTGCATCACACACTTATCACTGTAAAAGAATCTCTAGGATCCTTGATCATGCTCTCATTATCACTCTTTGTTAAACTCAGTGAAACATATGTATATATATAGTTGCATATATATATATACATGTATATATATAGTATATATGTATATATATAGTTGCATTCATACATATTGTCATAAATGCATACTCACTCTGTCATCTCAAATTCCTAATAAACATTGTGTGATACTGTCACATAATTGCTGTCAATCAAATTCACACTTTTACAGATAATCAGTAAGTACATCCAAGTGGGATGAGAGTTTTTAAAACTTTGACAGATTGCCACATCTAGTTTTTATGCTGTTGAGCTCTCCCCTTATCCTGTACAATCTTAAAGCAACATAATGTAGTTATTGTCTACCGCAAAATAATAATAGGTTTAAACTTATTTTGATTACAAGGACTTAATAATAGGCACTAATTGTGCTGTCAATCATGATGTGTGCCTGGAACACCTGGTGTTCAACTATATAACTTTGATTAGATTAGATTAGATTCAACTTTATTGTCATTGTGCAGAGTTATGCGAAATACAGTTAGTATCTAACCAGAAGTGCAAAAAAAGAAGAAAAGTGCAATGTGAACAGTATAGACAGGTAGTGCAATACAGTTAAGCAAGTGGCATGGTTTACAGTAAGGATCTACAGCATATATTAACAGTAACATTATAAGAGCAGAATAAATATGGATATGTAGCATGAACAATATGGACAGATATGTACAGTATGTAGTGATATGTGCAGTGTATTAACAGTAACAACATAAGAGCAGAATAAATATGGATATGCAGTATGAACAATATGGATAGATATGTACAGTTATGGAGTATAGTCAGTAATGTTATAAAAGCAGTAGAATATGTTTGTTGTTCTGTCCAAAAATATGAGCGCATGAGTAACCAGTATGTTGATAACTGACGAAAAGCTGAATTTCTACATTGTGTTACTGTAAAATAACAGTGAATGATGTCTTACAAAATCTACTACTGCCAAGAAAATCTAATGCTGAGTATGTAATGTAATGGAAATAGGTTAGGAGGTGGATAATAAAGTATTATTTGTGATGTGTATTATTAGTTGATTATAATAGCGGCATTTTCACAGTAAATTATACAATCGTTTAAATTAACTATGGATTAATGATGAGTGATTTGCCGTAATGGTAGGAAATGAGCCAGCTTCATAATTAGCTATTATCACTAAAGCCCTATGAACATAGTGAAACACAGTGAAAGTACCAACTGTGCAGGGTTGTGTGCTGTCAATATACATTTAAATCAACCTACAGAGTGTGAATTCTATAAGCATAGCAGTGTATACAGGAAGTTTAGCTGATGTGTAGAGCTTTCCACCTGTGTGCTCCCAGCTCCTCTAAGCCTCTGTCCAGATGCTGGAAGTCCTCCATGGACACATGTTCCCCCAGCAGGTCCTGACTCTATGTCCCTCTGCCCCTCCCCATGCAGCACATGACACCGGCCTGGTGACCCTGCAGGTGGCGGTCAGCAGCCAGATCATCTCCAACTCGGTGGTATTTGAGTACAAGGCCCGTGCACTGCCCTCCCTGCCCTCCTCACAGCACGACTGGCTCTCTCTGGACGGTAGGACGTCTGCTGGTTTCTCTCTCCCCACTAACCCCCACCCCCCCCCCCCCCCCCCCCGCGCTGGGTATCTCTCTCTGTGTCTGTACTCTCCGTCTTTCTCACCTCCTTCTCACTTTCTTTTCCTGTCTACCTTTCTCTTCCTATCTTTCACCATCTTGTTTATTAACATCCTCTTTCTTTCTTTCTTCCATTCTCTTTCTTGTTTTTTGCTGGATGTGAATTTACTTGGGCTGTTGTAATGTAAAACAACCACTAGAGGGCGAGAGAGTTCAATGTTTCATTGCACTCTGTTGTTAACAAGCCTATTGCAGCATTGCCAATGAAATTAAGCATACGTTTAGACGTTTAGACACTTGGACCTGTTTAAGCCTGACCTGTGATTTCAATCTCTGATTTGAGAAAAACAAGACACACTTTATCTCTCCCTTTGACAGATAGTAGGAGGTGGACTGTGACAGATTGGCTGTTAAGAGCGAGACCAATTTATCAGAGTTGAAAGGGGTTTTGTTTGGCTGGGTCAAAGACAGAGAGTTTGTTGATAGCAGCAAGCTTGTTAAATAGATGGAGGGATTTCAGAGAGACATCGTAAGGGCAGCTTTGAAGTGTTTTGATCCCCCCCACACCTGCAAATTCACCTTCATCTGAGGTCAGGTAGCGACTGAGTGACCCGGAGAGGACAGATTGGAATGATTTGGCATTTGATGTGGTCTGAGGGGAATGGTTCAGGGACGGTGGCTGCAGAGGGCCATAAGAGGATAGATTGGGGTTCGTTTGTCATTTGATGTGATCAGAGGGGGAGGATCAGCACTGCTTCACTGCCAGGTCTGCTGACCTCCAGTGTGGGTGTCTACACAAGCTTCTCCTTGGACACGCATTCACAGAACAATTATTTCATACACCATGCAAATCTCTCTCATACACCAACCAACTATAACCATTTGCCTATCATTTCTCATGACATTAGATTTGTGGTGTAATGTTGAAACCACAGTTCTCATTGTATAATTGTCAAAATATTTAGCATTTGTCTCTTGTAGTGACCATGACCATGCACATGTAGTGTTGGTAGCATACGGAGAGGATGCAAAGATAGGGTTTGGGATACTGGTCAAAGAGTGTTGACATTTTAATACTATTCAACAAAATAGTGTTGTGCGAGTGGGTGAACACTATGTGTTTGTTTTCAGCTTATGGAACCAGGGATTCATTAAAGAGCTTCTCTTCTCTTCTTTAAAGAGCATGACTATAGTGGGGTACCGTAGTTATGGATTACATACATACCAGCACATGTGATTCCTAAAACTGATTAAACAACATATATCACAATGACAATAGAACTGAAAATAGAACTGTCAGTGTGGGTCATACATATGATGGAATGTGTGGCCCTACTCACCTGCTGATGTGTACATATACACACATACATGCATACACATATAAAGAGTACACATAGGAAATTAAAGGCACTTTTTTGGGGGGTTCTTAGCATGGCTAGTACATCCCGGCAAGATTATTTTACATGTGTTCTCTGATAAAGCAAGTTCTTAGGCCATGTCAATCAGCTGTTTTCAAAAGACTTGCCTTCGGATTCTTTTTTTTTTTTTTTTTACTGTCCAATTTCATTGCAATTTTAATCCATCTAATGGTCTCGTAACTGTCTATGTCGTGCCTCTAACCCTTCATGTGGGAGACGGTGGGTCTTATTCTGCTCCCAGCTTCCCGCAGCTACTGTATGCTCACTTCAGTGTCATCCGTCTGTGTTAACCTCCCATCGCCAGAGAGCTTATTCCTAGATCATCCCATCACGGCTGGGATTTACAGTCGCAAAGCCCCAGCACAGATCAAACACGAGCCACCACACATGTTCCTCCAATGGACAAGCTGGCAGAACAGAGGCTCTGGTGTCAGAGCACATCAAACATGAACAGGGGAAAAAAAACACAACACTAAATCTGAGGACCGTGGAATTGATGCCACACATGCTAACCTTGAGTCCAGCCGCGGACGCTACAGTACAGTCTGCTTATCCTGATCACCGGACAGGACACATCAAACATGTGGGGGGGGGCTCCAACACCAAATCTGTGTACAGTGTGATAAATGCCACATATGCTAACCTTGAGTGCAGCCATGGATGCTACAGTCTTCCTGTCCTGATCTGCTGAAGTTGCCTTTCAGCAAGCAGAGATGGAGAGGTAGGGAGTTGGAGACGGAGCCGAGGAGGACACAGCCACTGGTTCCGCCATGGATGCCCACAGTAAGGGGACATAGACAGATCATCGGTCAGTGAGGGACATGCATCACTAGGGGGAGTCAACATGTGAACTCACATTAGGAGCCAACAGGGGTCGAAGGCCCCGGCGATCCATCACTGAGTGGACTGGTGGCGGCACATGCCTACTCACCTTTAACATGTTACTGTAGACTGCAATGAGAGAATGATAGATTGTGTCTAGGTGTGTGTGCATGTGTGTGTGTGTGTGTATATGTGGAGGGAGGAAGGAAGGAGTGAAAAAGAACAAACGTTTGTTGTTGTGTTTGTGGCTGGATGATGTGTGTGCATTAGTCAGCTGAGAGAGGTGGAGGAGGGAAGGAGAGGAAAGCAGAGGAGAAGAGGAGGAGAGAAGAGCAAAAGAGAGGAGAGGAAGAGAAGTGGAGAGGAGAGCAGAGGAAGAAGAAAGGAGAAGAGAGGAAGAGAAGTAGAGAGGAGAGCAGGGGAGAGGAGAGGAGAGCAGAGGAGTGCACTGCTTTTTTTGATGGTGTTTGTCTGTGGAGGTGGGGGAGCGTTTGTTGGTGCAGTGTGCATTGACAGGATAAACTAGGGCATGGCTGAGGCGCTCGGCTAAGGGACAGCTGCAATGCAGACAGCCCTAGAGGCAGAGCAGGAGAGAAGGGGGGAGGAGGAGGAAGAGGAGGAGGAAGAGCACACTGGCGGCTCGAGACTCTGTGTGTGTATGTGTGTGTGTGTGTGTGTGTGTGTGTGTGTGTGTGTGTGTATGCGTGTGTGTGCGTGTGTGTGTGTGTGTGTGTGTGTGTGCAGCAACGACCCAGCTTCCTCTGTCATTCATACACCACTACTTCAGCTGCTCTATTCACACAGTCACACACACACACACTCACACTCAAACATTCACATTCAGATGCACTTTCATACTAAAAGGCCTGTGAATGCACTGAAATGTAAACACACTTGTACACATACACAAATGTACAAAAGCACTCATATACACACTATACAAATACAAACACATGCGTACGTACACACACACACAGACACAGACACACACACACACACAAACAAACACAAAGACATGCATATACATACTCGTGTAACTCAAGAGCCTAAGGAAAACACTCTTGAATGTTGACTTCCTGATGTGCAGCCTCCTTTTGAAGCCTTTCAGCTGAGTCTCATGTCCTGTCTTGTCCACTCAGTCTGAGGGCCCGCTGTGGAGCGTGTGGAATCATTTAATATGGCCACCCTTCAGGTGGTCTTATTTTAAGTGTGACAGTGAAATCAGACACTGTTGGAGGCTTATGCCACTGTCACAAAGTTGTAGTCTTCTTGTCTGACTTATCACAATGGTCACGTTTGGCTGCGTTTGTTTCCTGTTGGTTGCATTCATTCCTACTGTTTCAGCTGTAGTTATAACCGCCTTACTTACTGTGTTGAAAAGCCGCCCACAAATGAGTTTCAGTGCTTGCACAAGAATAGAGGTTCATGTCTAGTTCAGTCAGTTTAGGAGAGGCCCTGGACCAGAACGCTAACTTAATTAATAGTAATAGGAGTTGAGAAAGAACATCTAGTCTAGACATTCTGTAATGTGTTCTCTGTGTGGGCTGTGTGTGTGTGTGTGTGCGTGTGTGTGTGTGTGTGTGTGTGTGTGTTTATTGCTGCCTAGTTGTCACTTAGAACAGACACAACAACTCTTAAAGTACACTCCAAATTAGTTAGATTGTTTAAACAAACAATTGAGATTGCCAGTGCACAAACTTGTAAGCATCAATGAGGAGAAAGTGCCATGCACGATTTTATACAGTGGAACTCATCTTGAACTCATCCATTGTGGGTGATACAAGAAAGCAGTAGCCTGTTATTGTCCCTTTTCTCTGGTAGTGTTGATATATAACTGAAGCACTGAGTGTTGATCATCCACATGTGCACTAACCCATTGGCATAAAGAAAATTATATGACAGTGGTTTGGAAATGAAATTGACAGAGACTTTCGAGTGTGTTTTTTTTTATTATTATTATGGAAGTGTAGTGCTTTGTGCAAAGCATGCGCTATGTCCATGGGTCGTTCCAAATGACTCCACTGCCTTTATTCTCGATGGTGCATTGAAACCCGATGAATGAATGAACGAATACTGGTTTCCTTTAAATATGCTACTAGTTACAGTCCACCTATACCACATCTATTTCAAGTCCACATTCAATAGCTACGCGTCTTCTTGCCCGGGAGTATGCTATGATGTGCTAGTGGCACAGCTGCCCGGCTTGATTTGTCATAATGCAGAATGGGGGAGGGGGCGCGTTTTTTTCTCTGCAGCACTGCAGGTACGGAGCCACGGGCAGGACAAAAAAATGGCAGAGGTAACTGAGTTGCCTCGCGATGTAACCGTGATTTGATTCATTGTCCACACAGCCAATATATTTATAATGTGTAAAACATTGTGTATCAATACGAAAACGAGTACATGAATCACTTAAGCAAATACTGTATAAGCATGGCGTTATGTTGTGAAATCGTAATTTTAAGCCCACACATTCGAACAACGGGAGTTCTGCATGCGGTGTCACAGTGCGGTGGGTGTGTTTGATAAACACTGTAACGAGGAGCCTAGTCGTGTAGACAAAGCGAGCATTTCGACATTGACGTTGACAGCGGAAAACGATGTTAAGCTGCATTTACGCATCAACATGTCGTTTTCTCCATCGCGCTGACATGTAGGCTATTCAATTCACTAAAATGCACTTGTAAAATGCACTTGTAAAATGACTGAAGAGCTGAAATTGAAATGAAATTAATTTACCCACCTCTGCTCCATCGGATCGACGATTAGAATATCAAAAAACACTAAACAGCAAATTATTAATAGTAATGAGAGCGCCCAGGGGCGCGTGCTTTTAAAGGCGCGATGGCTGGTGGAAAAACTAGGGCGTCTGTTTACCTGCGGCACGTGGGCACCGCCGTCTACTCGTGGCGAGATTTTTCCTTTTACTGCAGGCTAGCAGGGGGCAGAGTGGTGGCAGGGGAGGGGGGGGGGGCGGGGGATAGAGAGAAGTGGAGGGGAGGGGGCCACAGGAGTACGACAAGTGTGCGGGCTTAATATTTCTGTCTTCTCCTACACGTCGCTTCTGCACTTTTGTACCATTGTTGTGCCCGCAGTTTAGCTTGTAGCTCTCCGCGGATTCATTATTGCCGTTCATGACGTCATTTAGCGCTACGATAGTGTGGAGAAATTGCATGAGTGAGATGCAGCAGTTGGGACATTGGTCAGGATGCCGATGAATGACATCTGCTTTTGCTAAAGACAAGGGGACCGTTTGCTTTGCAAGGGGAGTCTACTCATGGACAATGAACTAGAAGGTTGGATATGTTTAAGCAAATATTGTCTGTGTGCATGTGTGTGTTATCTGCCGGTGACTGACTGGGGAAGTTGCTACTACAAACCTGGGATCTCATTTGCATCAATTTACAGTGGAGGACCAAGTTCTCTGTGCAGTTCAATGAGTGGTCCACGGCGTTGCCTACTTGTTGTGAAATATCTCCTTGTGTTAGCCTATATTTTTGTTTTTGATTTTAGATTATTTTCCAGATTAAGTGTGCAATGCTTTTTGAGAAACGTGCGTTTACTTTACAACCAAAGCAACTTGTATTGTGACACAGTGGAAATGCCGCTACAGCTTTCTTCCCTAAACCATGCAGTGTCCAAAGCACTGTAATGGCTGCATTTTTTTGTGTATCAAGTTCTTTTAAGAGTGTGTATGAAACACATGTTAACACATACAAATCCAAAGCAAACACCTTATAAAAATAAAGTTGGACCAAGAAATTAAACAATCGCTGAAATGAGATCGCATCCACGTGCCTTGGCGAAGGCTTTATTGCAGAATAGATGTGTATCTGTAAAGCAGAAAAGGTGGCCCCATACTTATCCAATATTATTACAGATCCCCATATAACTGATATTCCTTGAACTGTCCCAGGGTGATAAATGGGACATTTTTAGCCATTTCAAGTTATGCATTTAGGTTAGATACGTGTAAAGATAAGGCTGCAGAGTGAAAGTCTACACTAATATTCAATGGATAGTAATGGTCTGTCAAACTTTCCTAAATGGGATTTCTGTACGTTATTTTCTGTCTAAACGATACCTTTGTGGGAACTCACCTTCCCCCGAACAGATTTAATACAATCTCATACTGGATTCACGCCAAGCT
>NC_055963.1:18708258-18715758 GCF_018492685.1 Alosa sapidissima
TGCTGCCTCTTTGAGTTCATCTCCCATCCCATCCCATGCCCTGCCCTGGCGTGGACCAGAGGAACATCACTGTCTGTACAGGACTTGTGCAGTCTCCTCTGTGTAGGTTCATGTTATGTAACGCAACCATAGCCCATACCAGGAAGGTAATAAATCATTCAATCAAACCCACCCACCCATACCGAGCCCAGTCTCTGCACCAGCTGAATTAGAGCTCACTTGGATGATTCGCCAGGTTGAGGTCTTATGCAGTGACATGGTGGCATGCGTGTGCCTGGCTGCTTGTGTTTTTGGCTAGGTGACTCCAGCATGTGTCTGTTGTAGCATTCACTCACTCACTCACTTACTCAGTAACTCACTCATAGCATGGCTATTATGGCGCGTAAAGAGGGGAGTGGGCGGGCTTTTGGTGACATCACAGCGCTAGTGGGGCTTCCATTGGCTGAGGCCTGCCATGCTCCTCCCCCACCACTTTGGCCCTGGGCCCCCTCCTCCCTCTGCAGCGTACGTGCAGCGCATTTTGAGCGGGCAGGCAGCAGGTGGGGATGACATCATCTGCACTGCAGCATACTGCAGCATTGGGTCTGAACAAAGACATGTCAAGCTGCTGCTAAGTGCCTCTGCCTCCCTCTCTCTCTCTTTCTCTCTCTCTCCGTTTCTCCTACTCTCTCTTTCTCTCTGTGTTTCTCTTTCTCTCTCTTTCTCTCTCTGTTTCTCTCCCTATCTTTCTCTCTCACCCCCTCTCTCACACCCCCCCCCCCCCTCTCTCGTTCTGTCTCTGTCTCTCCCCCCTCTCCCAATGCTCTCTTTTTGCTCTCTCGCTCTTTCTCTATCTCTCATTCCTCTCATAGTCTCTCTTAAATGTTCTCTCTCTCTCTCTCTCCTCCGCTCATAGTCTCCCTTAAAATGCTCTCTCTCTCTCTCTCTCTCTCTCTCTCTCTCTCTCTCTCTCTCTCTCTCTCTCTCTCTCTCTCTCTCTCTCTCTCTCTCTCTCTCTCTCTCTCTCTATCTCTCTCCTCCTCTCATAGTCTCCCTTAAATGCTCTCTCTCTCTCTCTCCTCCTCATAGTCTCCCTTAAATGCTCTCTCTCTCTCTCTCCTCCTCTCATAGTCTCCATTAAATGTTCTCTCTCTCTCTCTATCTCTCCTCCTCTCATAGTCTCCATTAAATGCTCTCTCTCTCCTCTCATAGTCTCCCTTAAATGTTCTCTGTCTCTCTCTCTTTCTCTATCTCTCTTCCTGTCATAGTCTCCCTTAAATGCTTCCTTTCTCTCTCTCTCTTTCTCTCTCTCTCTGCCTTTCTCTACCTCTTTCGGCCACACTGACGGTCTGTAGTGGAGTGTGGTACCTAGACAGGTTGTAGTGTTCTGACCCCGCAGCCTTCCCCTTACCCCTGTGCAGACTGGCTTCTGTGAGCCGGGGAGCCTCTTTACTTCTGCTGCGGTTCTTCTGTTCTGTCTGTCTGTCAGTCTGTCTCTCTTTATCGCTCTGTCTCCCTCTTGGCCACACACACACATGTACTCACACACACACGCATGCACACACACACACACATGCACACACACACACACACACACACACACACACACACACACACACACACACACACAACAACAAAAAAACAATCACACAACAATAACAACAAAAACATCCAATCAACCACCACCCACAACTGCTGTTGTACACCAGGCAATTTCAGACCTTCCATGAACAGGCCTCGTAGGGCAATTACAGCTTGAAAGAGCGAGAGAAAGAGAGAGCGAGAGAGAGAAAGAGGGGCAACAGTGACAATGACAGCCGAAACATCGTGACTTTATGCCCTTGGCATTTCTTTTCTTTTTTTTATAAACACAACTCCATATAAACACAACTCCACACATAAAGGTCATTGTAGTAATTGCTGATGTCTTGTGTGTAAAGCAGACATGATTGCTGCTGCAGTTTACCAACCTCTGCTTTTCCCCGCGTAAGCTCCACAATGACAGCCCGGTGACCTCTAAGTGGTGGCTCATGGCTGAGGCACTCGTGACATTATCTACGTGCATCGAGTCTAGTTCTCAGCATTTTGTAAATGTCATGGCAACCCCTCGTGTTCTAGACTTCTTCCTTAAGGGGGGCGCTGGTGTTCAGTGAGCATCACTAAACTGATTAAAAAAACAAGCCTGCCACTGGGTTGACGTACCATACCGTACCATAGATGTGCTGTAGTGATGGTGTGCTGTTGTGTTTGCTTGTCTCTCCATTTTCCCCCACGTCCACTTTTTCCTATTTATCATTAAGCTGGTGTTGCAGGAGCCCTACACACAGACACACAGAAACACACACGCACACGCACACGCACACGCACACGTACACACACACTAGCATACACAAACACACACACACACACATAGCCAAAAGCACAGATACACACACACAAGCTTACATGGATGCACATACACATACAGTACACGCACACACACATGCACACACAGAGAGGCATGTTCCTGTCGCTTAGTTACCGCTCAGCAGCAGGTTGCCACAGAAACGGTCTCCCAGCGAGGGAAGCCAATGCAGTCGTTCGGCGTGCTGCAGTGCAACTGTCCCCCTAGTCAGCAGACTCAGCCCAGGCTGGCTGCCATGGCGGCTCCAGAACACCAACACTCGTCGGCATCCTACATTTAAGCACTTTGGGCTGACACACTCTTCTGTGTGTGTGTGATTTACAATAGACTGTGAATGTACAGTTCAGAAGAGTGAAAGAGTAGTGCTTACGTTTAGCCATTGTAGCCTTTCACATGGTTGGACAGAATTTTAAGGCACCTTTTATGTAAAATCACCTTTGATACAGAAATGGGTTAAACCTTTCCATGTGTGCCCTCTCTGGTAATTTAGCCCATCACCTTGGCCTTGTGCAGGCCCCTGCTTGAGCTGTGTTCTGCCAGCAGTGCTGCGGTCACTCAGCAGGAACCATCTTAACTCTGCCCACCAACACATGCCTGACCACCCCTCTGCCACCCCTCGGCGTCCGCACAGCTGTCAGCTTACAGGCCAGGGCCGGACACTGCCACTGCAGGTCATACCATGGAGCGATTCTGACCAACCTGGCAACCTTCCACGCTCTTAACCAGGTTGCCCCTTTTCCAGCTGCAGTAGAAGGAGCAGCAGCTCAGTGTGGTGGGAGGCCAGTGAACATAAACACACACACATACACACACACGCACACACACACACACACACACACACACACTCCTTTCCTGTCTGTTCGGCTGGCCCAGGCGGGCGGACGAGCCGTGTGTGCTTGTCGCTGCCCGTTAGTTCCCAAAGTGTGTGTGTTGATCCGAATTAGTGTCGCGCCAGCTCCACCTCCGTGGCAGTCCAACTGCACAGAGAGTTGAGCGCTGCCCAGACTGCCAGCACAGACACACACACACACACAAACACACACGCACACACACACACACACTGACACACACACATAGACACTGACACAGACAGTGCATTAAAATGTTTGTCCTGAAGAAGTCATGTGAATAGTGGGCTTCGCGTTCTGTCCGTCCTGTGGAGCGCCAGACCTGCGTTATGTAAGCAGAGTGTCTGGTCGGGGCTGCCTGCCTGTCTGGCTCAAAGAGCCAGTGGGACGTTTTTTCCCACAGTAAAGTTGTGAGGCAACGCTGCTTTCCTCTGCTGCAGCTGCAGCCCTGTCGATCGCTCCTGTTTGTGTGGAGGTGCCAGCACTGAGCCTCTTCTAAATGGTTGATTACATGGACAACTGTGTGTAGATCAGGTCAGTTGTATTTGTATTTTTATAGGGTGACATGAATAGATTTCTTAATTGTTTTTTATTTTAATTTGATTTAATGAGATTTGAATGATAGATTGAGTGAAAAAAAAGATGGAAGCATCCTGAGGATTGTTGAAAACTACTTTTTGTCTTGGTGCAGTGGCAGTGTTAGTTCTTTTGTTTGTTTATGTTTTGTTAAATTTAGTCACCATTTGTGAATAATATTACTGACATTATGTTTTTCTAAAAGAGCCAACTGCACCTCAGGGGAAGCTTAAACTTGAGTACAGTATTTTGAAGAGATGCTCCACTCCACGGTGCTCTGAAGTGTTTGTGTGTACACCTTGCTGTGGCTGTGAAGGCAACTCCCGTGCTCAGCAGGTGCGGAGCAGATGCTGCCCTTTTCCGTGGAGCGCATGGGACGAGAGACGCGCTTCACGCTGGGCATAATCCCAGCCTCGGGTTAGCTGGGATCACGGTCCCCCTTACAAACGCAAAAAAAAAAAAAAAAAAACTGGGCATCTGTGACCCAGTAAATCTCGGAGCTTCTGTGAACACCTCACCCCCAACTCTCGACATCCATTAGCTGATGCTGCTTGCTGTTGCTGCTGTTGATGTTGTTTTTTCCTATAAGCATTCATTAATTATCGAGAGGGATTTTTTTTTCTCTCTCTTTCCTGGCGTTGTTGTTGTCATAATGTTGCATGGTCAGTAAATTGTGATTGATGTCCTCATTACCAGTCCCTCACACTTATAGCAATTCCACTAATGACCGAACACAATGAGGTGCAGGGCACCATGGAGGGATGAGTGTAGAGTTTAGGCAAAGAGGCTTTATGCCGGAGGAGAGTCCTCCCAGAGCTGTAGGTCTCAGTGGGATACCAGGCACTGCTGGCTTGGAACCCCTCAATAACATATGCGTTTAGAATAATGAAATTTATCTGCGAGTCCGACTGTGAGTCGGACAGCTGTACCGTGTGTGTACGCTGACCATTCCAACATCATGGCTCTTACTGACTGGTCTCGTGTTTCAGCATTGGATTTTGAATGTGTGTGTTTTGTTGTGTGGGGAATTTCATATACAGTGTATGTGTTATACGATGTTTTATCTGGTGACATTTGTATCTCCCTTTTGCTTCATAGGTTAGGCAAGATTATTCATTGGATCTGCATTTTACATCTGAATTTGAAATCTAGAATTAAATCTAAATATATCTACACCTAAATCTGAAACCGAATCTGAAATTGAATCTGAATCCAAATTTGTATCTGAATCTAAATCTGATTGTGTCTCCTGTTCTGATCCTGATCATCAGGAAGCAGTCTGTGCTTCTGTCCTCCTGCCTGTGTCCGCCCTGCAGATGACCAGTTCAGAGTCTAAATCTGATTCTGGCTCCATTTCCACTCTGTCTTTTTGATCCTCCTGACTGTGGTTCCCAAACTGACCGTGTGCTCCTGTCTTGCTCTGCCTTGTGTGTCCCCCCCCCCGCAGATAACCAGTTCAGAATGTCCATCCTGGAGCGGCTGGAGCAGATGGAGCGCAGGATGGCCGAGATGGCCGGCCACCAGCAGCAGGGCGGTGGAGGAGCGGGAGGCGCCGGAGCCGGAGGAGGCGCAGTAGGAGGAGGTGGTGCAGGAGGAGGAGGAGGTGGAGGATCAGGAGGAGGAGGCGCTGGCGGAGGCAATGGAGGAAACAGTGGGCAGTCTCAGGTAGGTTTGTCCACTGCTGCACAGGACATGGCACTGGTGTATGGAAAGGACAGCAATCAGGGAGATTCATTCATCCTGACTGTCTTCCATGCTCAACCGGAGGCGTGTTTCATACGACTGGCATCCGTATCAAAATCATGTCAACATAACACTTGTCATCTTCTGTCTGTAGTCATTCCGATGCAGTGGCAGTCTCATGTGTCATGTTACCATTACTGGTAATAGTTATGACAGGTCTTTCGATGTGAAACATCATCCATCTGACTTAGTCGTTCATGTGATCATGTCATGTGTTCAAATGCAATTTGTGTAAAGGAGAGTTGAGTACCTGATGTTAGGACTTTTTTACTCTACTCATCCCCCTTTAGTAACTATGTTTCTGTGTATGTGTGTGTGTTTGTGTGTGTGTTTGTGTGTGTGTGTGTGTGTGTGTGTGTGTGTGTGTGTGTGTGTGTGTGTGTGTGTGTGTGTGTGTGTGTGTGTTAGTGCGTATCGGTGCAGGGCCAGGCGGGCAGCTCCTTCGAGAGCCGTGTGGTGGTGGTGTGTGAGAAGATGATGAATCGCGCCTGCTGGGCCAAGTCCAAGCATCTCATCCACTCCAAGACCTTCCGAGGAATGACCCTGCTACACCTGGCCGCCGGGCAGGGCTACGCCACCCTCATCCAGACCCTCATCAAGTGGCGGTGAGTTGAAAAACACAACACGGAGCTCAATGACAAACATACTGCGGTACTGGTAGCTAAATCACATTATAGACATTATAGACCTTCTTTCTCTGTGTAGTAAAATAATCTATAAACACGCACTGTGGTCTATACATTGCATAAATCATGTATACAATGTAAGTATATCATTAGACAGTGTCTGAAATATTAATACTTTCAGTGCATGCATTAGTGTGATGCATAAGTAGTCCTATACGTGTATAGTCCAGGTTTTATTTGTATAAATGTTCCGCTGTTGTCTTTGCCCTCTCCAGCACGAAGCATGCTGACAGTATTGATCTGGAGCTGGAGGTCGACCCTCTCAACGTAGATCACTTCTCCTGCACCCCTCTGGTGAGAAACTCGGACTTAAATGCTTCTCTAGCACTCTGCACACACAGCACTGAAATAGATAGTAGCAGTGAACTCTATGGGAGCAGCCGGAGCAGGTTATAGGTCAGAGGTGTGTTCAAAATAGTGAACAAAGAGAGATGTTTACGAACCATTTCAAACAGTGTTTCGTTTGCTTTGAATCCACCACCAGCGTTTGTGAATGCACACTTAACGCTCTGAGGACGTTGTTTTTTTTTTTTGTGCAAACATGGATGACGATGAAATAGGGTTGCAGTTTAAATTGAGCCATTTAGAAGGTTTACACAAACATTTTTAAATATAAAAGTTCAAAGACAAGGTGTTTGCCTCTACCATTCGCCTCTATTTGTCAAATTTGAATTCACCACGACCCTTTGCCAGATTCAAACAAGATCTACTGTAGTCAGATTCAGATGCAGACTAATACATAATGTTTTCTCTCTGTGCCTATGGCTGAATTACAGCTGTGGAGATCTTCTTTTGCCTGCCCCACATTCATGTTGTTCTGCATGAACTGATTCACTGATGTTTTTTCTCTCTCTGTATTCAACATTAAAATCTGATAGATCCATACACCAAATAGCTTCTGTGAAATTATTTTATTTGCCAGTTTCACGGGAGCTACTTGATTTGTGGATTTAGCGATTTTTCATTGTTTCTACATGTTATTTTATCTAGCACCCATCCTAGTGGACATTTTTATACGTATGTGTGACTTCTCTGTTATTTCTCTCTCTCTCTCTCTCTCTATCCCTCTCTCTCTGTCTACCCACCCCCCCCCCCCCCCCCGTCTCCTGGTCCTTGTGCAGATGTGGGCCTGTGCGCTGGGTCACCTGGAGGCCGCCGTGGTCCTGTACAAGTGGGACCGCCGGGCGCTGGCCATCCCCGACTCTCTGGGCCGGCTGCCGCTGTCCATCGCCCGCTCTCGCGGCCACACCAAGCTGGCCGAGTG
>NC_055963.1:18720758-18803258 GCF_018492685.1 Alosa sapidissima
CCCCGGCCTGAGCCCCGGCGGGTCGCCTCTCCGCGAGGGGCCGCTGGACAAGCCCGGCCTGCCGTCCCCGGCCGAGTGGAGCGAGTTCCTGAGCGCGTCCAACAGCAAGGTTGAGCGGGACCTGGCCCAGCTCACGCTGTCCGACCCCGAGCAGAGGGAGCTGTACGAGGCCGCCCGGCTGGTGCAGACCGCCTTCCGCAAGTGCAAGGTACAGGCCCGGTCTCAGGTACAGCAACAGTGACATGTGAGGCGAGAGCTCTCGATGAGACGTTGTGTTTTAACACACACTTGCTAGGGGGGCCCACAGGGAGTTTTGTGTGTGTAGTGTTGTTGTGCTGTAGTGTAGATGTTTTGTGTGCTGTTGTGTTGGTGTTGGTGTTGTAGGGGTCAGGTTGGCTGGTTGGTTGGTTGGTTGGTTGTGTGTGAGGTGGTGCTGGTTCGACAGATCTGTCAATGAGAAGACATGGAGTTTGATTGAGGATCAGTGGTGTTTGAGTCACCAGCACAGCCTCTCCAAGTGTGTATTTTTTTTTGACAGTTTTTTTGATGTGAAATTGATGGGCAGTAATCTACGTACACACACACACACACACTCACACACATGTTCAAACACATACATACACACACACACACACACACTCACACACACACACACTCACACACACACACACACACACACACGCACACACACACACACAGACACACACACACACACACAGACACACACATTCAGTTCCTTCCAGTCCCTGTGGCTTACGCATGGGAAAGGTTGCTGGTAGCTTGAGCAGTGCATGGCCTGGCTTACAGAGAACGAATGCACTGCTCTCTCCTCCTCTCCTCTCCTCTCCTCCTCTCCTCCTCTCCTCCCTGTACCCCAACCATTCAGTCCTCAGTGCTGCAGGCTGTGCGGATGGACGCTGCTGCTCCCTCCTCCTCCTGTCCTCCTCCTCTCCTCCCTCTCCCTCTCTCTCTCCCTTGCTCCCCCCTGCGGCTGTGCGTAATGACTTTCCACATCTCAAACTGTTCCCTGTCCTTTCCAGGCATCTGTTCTCCAGCTCTGCCAGGTGAATCGGAGCGGGAATGCTGGCACTCCTCTCCTCTCTGTCTAGCTCGCTCTCTTTCTCTCTCTCTCTTCCTCTCTCTCTTTTTCCCTCTCTCTCTACCTTTCTCTCTCTCTTTCTCTTCCTCTCGTCCCCTCTCTCTTCCTCTCTTTCTTTCTGCCTTTCTCTCTCTGTCTGTCTCTCTCTTTCCCTCCCTTTCTCTCCTTTTCTGTTGTTCTCTTCCTGTATCGGTGTCTTTCCCTAGGTCTGTCTAATTCTCTCTCTCTCTCTCTCTCACATATCCTAACTCTCTCCTCTGTTTATGTGTAACTCTAAATGTCCCTCCCATCTGTCCCATTTGACCCCTTTCATCGCACCCATCTCTCTTTCTTTCTCTCTCTCTCTCTCCCTCCCTATTTCTCTCTCTCTCTCTCATGTATTCCCTCTCTCCCTCATCCTCTCTCTCGTCAGAGGACTCACTCTCAGCTGCTCCTGGGAGTGGGCTGCTGGAGCGGTTATGGCGTCCGGCCGGGAGGACCCACCGAGACGGCTGGCCGCCGAGCGAACCGCTCCTCCCCAACACTGACCTCTGACCCCTCTGCTCCTCTCCTGCAGGGCCGACCGCTGCGAGAGCAACAGGACGTAGCCGCTGCCGTCGTTCAGCGCTGTTACAGAAAGTATAAACAGGTATGTCCACCTCCCCCATCTCCTGACCTTCACAGACCCCTCATACCCCACTCAGGTAGTTGCCCATGTCCACTTGTAAGATTAGAATACGGGCATTGACCATAGACTAGTCCTAGAAGTCTCACTCATACTCATTTCAACAGGTTGAACTTATCCGCTCTCTTAAGCTTGCCCGTAGTAGCACCACCGATCACTAACCTCATGAGCTCAGCTGTTGAAGAATTCAAGTCATAAAAGTTTCATTGAGCCTCCATATTCCTGCTTAGAGAGAAGGCTTACAATGCCTAAAGGGCTTCCTTTGAGGGTTCACTCCTGCAGTGTATTTCAAACAGTTGTCTTTCTCAGTGACTCTCTGTCTCACATCTCATCTTTTTCCTTTACAAGCTAACATGGATAGCCTTGAAGGTAACTTCTCTTCCTATTGTCTGTCCACATGAATCACTCCTAAAGTTAACAAGACTATATATATATCATTTGACATTCCTGTGCTGATATTAGAAATATATATATTTTTTGCTCGTCCCCCTCTTTCTTTCTCTCTTTCTCTTTCTTTCTTATAACTCTTCCTTTAACCCCCGTTCTTCTCTCACTCCCCCCTCCCTCCCTCCAGTATGCACTTTATAAGAAGATGACGCAGGCCGCCATCCTAATCCAGAGTAAGTTCCGCAGCTACCACGAGCAGAAGAAGTTCCAGCAGAGCCGGCGGGCAGCTATGCTGATCCAGCAATACTACCGCAGCTACAAGGAGTTCGGCCGTCTGCGGCCACACCGCCGGACTACCTCTGCCGCCCTGGTGCAGCACAAACTCAGGTACGGCCACGCAGCACCGGACACCATGACATTATAGAGTTCTAGTGTATTACACTACTGCACCACGCAGCACCGGACACCATGACATTATAGAGTTCTAGTGTATTACACTACTGCACCACGCAGCACCGGACACCATGACGTTATAGAGTTCTAGTGTATTACACTACTGCGCCACGCAGCACCGGACACCATGACGTTATAGAGTTCTAGTGTATTACACTACTGCACCACGCAGCACCGGACACCATGACATTATAGAGTTCTAGTGTATTACACTACTGCGCCACGCAGCACCGGACACCATGACATTATAGAGTTCTAGTGTATTACACTACTGCGCCACGCAGCACCGGACACCATGACATTATAGAGTTCTAGTGTATTACACTACTGCACCATGCAGCACAGAACACCATGACATTATAGAGTTCTAGTGTATTACACTACTGCACCACGCAGCACCTGACACCATGACATTATAGAGTTCTAGTGTATTACACTACTGCACCACGCAGCACCTGACACCATGACATTATAGAGTTCTAGTGTATTACACTACTGCACCACGCAACACAGAACACCATGACATTGTAGAGTTCTAGTGTATTACACTACTGCACCACGCAACACAGAACACCATGACATTGTAGAGTTCTAGTGTATTACACTACTGCACCACGCAACACAGAACACCATGACATTATAGAGTTCTAGTGTATTACACTACTGCACCACGCAACACAGAACACCATGACATTATAGAGTTCTAGTGTATTACACTACTGCACCACGCAACACAGAACACCATGACATTATAGAGTTCTAGTGTATTACACTACTGCACCACGCAACACAGAACACCATGACATTATAGAGTTCTAGTGTATTACACTACTGTATGATTTAGTGTGTTAGTATGGTATATTGGTATATTGATATATTGGTACTGGTATGTTATATTTTTACTATACTTGAACTGGCCATTTAAAACAATACTGTAGCTCAACTTGAGTGATACATTAACTTTTTTCCCTGAGGGGGACCAATGCAAAGAATCTGCATAATCTGACCATTAAATATCATTCCGTAAGGGATAATGTATAGAACGCCGGTCATTATGGGGAAAATAAGTCCCGACAGGGCGAACCGGACTTGTTTCGCCCTGAAGGGACTTATTTTCCCATAATGACCGGCGTTCTATACATTATCCCGCTTATTATACGGCTACTTGCCAAAACGAAAAAATAAACTCCATGATATGTCTCTTTACACTTATTTGTTACCGTTTCGTCGTGGCTTTTGCTGAGAAACAAATAGTTTGCAACACACGCTGAACTTGATTCAAACATTCTTTAGAACACAGCTGATCAACCGTCTGCTTTCACTTTTGAATGAAATTCCAAGCGCAAACTCCGTTGCCATTGACAGCGGTCATTCTTGTTTTCAGAGGTCCTTTCCCAAGAAATAATGACCGCTAGAACTTTCGGAAATCCCATTCAAGTCAATGGAGCATTCTACTTGCATTGTGAAGAGCCGTATAATAAAGTGACTATAATGACCATGAACAGAGGCCCATACTGAACCCCACGTGGCCACCACACATGGAAGAGCCAAGGCACAGAGTCCAGAGCCTAGTCTGATTGTAGACAGTGTAGTCTAATTGGGGCGGTGGTAGCGTAGTGGTTAAGGAGCTGGGCTAGCATGCAGTAGCCTGAAAGGTTGTGGGTTCAATTCCTGGCTTCCACCGTTGTGTCCTTGAGCAAGACACTTAACCCCGTCTTGCTCCGGGGACAGTGTAACAAGGCCCTTCTAATAGAACTGGCATATGGAAGTGGCTTTGGAAAAAGCGTTAGCTAAATTAATAAATGTAAATGTATGTCTGGCTCAGTAGCTCAGCTGGAGGAGGAGAGCTGTACTCTGGGTCTGAGCGATTGCGATGATATCGCTGTTTGACTTACAGTAATGTCCGTGCTGGCTATGTGATACATTGCATTTGGTAAAAGCTCCTGCCAACTATTGGCGTGCTAAGTGTTTTCGCTGCATTGTTGGGCATTACTGGCAGTGTTCGGTTCCTATAGATGATTAGTCTGCAGACGCTCACCATGACGGTAATGCTCTTGCTCCTGTGTCTTCCAGAAGCAGTCTGCTCACCAAGAGGCAGGACCAGGCCGCCCGCAAGATCATGAGGTTCCTTCGCCGCTGTCGCCACAGGTAATCACCACAACCACAGCGCCCTCTGCTGGCCTATACAGTACCTGCACCAGCACTGGCTCTCTCCCCTCTTTATGTAGTGAAAACGCACATACAATAGAAACATAGATAAATGCATAGGGCATGTGTGTAGATAATTACACTAACATGCATGTATACTCATACGTTACACTCCCATATACACTGAAGCACACAAACACACACACACACACACACACACACACACACTGAACAGTAGCGGGCATTTATTCCCCCAGTGGCCTCAATAAGTCAGGGCGTGTAAGGCGCATGTGAGTTATCTGAACTGCGCACCACTGTGCAGATCAAGATGCGCAGACCCACAACACTAATCTGACCACAGCAGTTAAGAGAGGCCAAACGCAGTAGTACAGAGCATTAAGGAGTCCAGAGATGAACACTAAGATCTCACATTGAAGATGGTCACATTTACCTATCCTCTGCTGTGGACAGGAGACTGACCTTTTGAACTCGTGGGAGCCTGGTAAAGTGGGGTCAAGGGTTATTGTGCTTTAGGAGTTGTTATTTGGGGACGTTTGGGGGTCAGGGGATTTGTACACATCTTTGCAGGACGCCCCCTCCTCCTCCTTCTCCTCCCCCACTGTATCACCCCACCCCACCCCACCCCCCCTCACGGTCCTACTGTGTGCTAATAGCTGTCTGGTTGTTGTTTTGCTGTTAATGCAAAGCCCTTTGATGGACCATAGACTGTTCAAGCGGGTGAGTGCAGCCTGAGCAACACAAGTTTGTGCTTTTCTCTCTGACTCTCTCTCTCTCTTCTTTTCTCTCTCTTCCCCCCTCCTTCCCTCGTTCTACTTCTTTCTCTCTCTCTCTCTTTCTCCTCTCTCCCTTTCTCTCTCTCTCTTTCTCTCTCTCTCTCTCTCTCTCTCTCTCTCTCTCTCTCTCTCTCTCTCTCTCTCTCTCTCTCTCTCTCGCTCAGTCTTTCTAAAATTGTATGGTTACCTTGAGAGTCCCCCTTTACACTTTGGTCATCTCTCTCTCCTCTCTTTTATCCCTTCTTTCTCTCTCTCTGTTCCTTTCTCCTCCATCACTGTTGCCTGTTGCCTGCTTGCATGTCAGCTGCCCCCCTGGAAAGCACAGGTGAACTGTGGCTCTCAGTTGAAGAGCAGATGTATCGTAGCTCGACCTTCGACCTCTCTTTGACTAACCACTGCTCATGAATGACAATGTACACCACAACACTAAACAAACCCCTCTTTCTCTCTCTCTCTCTCTCTCTCTCTCTCTCTATCTATCTATCTACCTCTCTATCTCTCTCTCTCTTTATGGAAATGACTTTCTTTTGTTTGTCATCTTTTCATTTTTGAGTTTTTTTCTCCTGCTTTATTTTCTCTTTTTTTCCTTCTTTTTTTGTTTGTTGTGCCATCATGAAGATGTTAGAGAATTAAGAGGTAGCCATGACGACGTAGCCATGTTTGCATGCCTGGTGACGACAAATGGGCCTTGCTTTCTTGACCTGTAGGCATGCTCAGAATGATGTCACTTCCTGTGTGGAATGGATGTGGTCTCCAAGGGCGACTGTGTCGCTGGTGTGGTTCTGATGAGTGTTGTGGGAATGTGTTGAGGTGGGGGCTAATCTGGAATCCCCCGAAGTCTGAAAGGCAGAAATTATGTTTTATTCTACAAGACAGAATAAAATACAGATGGCAGAAGGTCATGGATTACCACATGTTTAAACCCACAGTAGCACATTATTGCACATTTCCTGTGAAAATGGTAAAGACTTCATCCTCTCTGGGATCTGTAGAGAATTAGTTTTATCTGACATACAGGATGATTTCTTGTCATCCTATCTTATTGACTCTTTAAAACATCCTTATAAGATTAAAAGAGGAGAGAGAACAAAAAGTACCTGTATTTTTCCCATTAGACTAGATTCTGAAGACTCAGGGGAACCGAGAGAAATGGCACGTTGAAAAAAAAAAAGAATTAAACTTATATAGGCCAATTCACAAAACATCATTCTGTCAGTTCATAAGTGAAATGAAAGTCTCCATTTCCATATAAACTTCAGCGGTAGATGCCTCTTAAAAAGAAGGCCATTTTAACAGAAGCTGATGGGCTGGAAAACCTATTCTCTCCTTTACAGAAAAAGTACCGCATCCCTGGCCAATACGGAGGATCAGGCCAATATCATTTTCATTAACGATTCAATCATAACTTTCACACATTATGTTGTTTTGATAATGCATTTAGAGTTTGGATTCAGATATGAAAGGTGATTACATAAAGTTAT
Organism: Alosa sapidissima; assembly: GCF_018492685.1. Classification (NCBI taxonomy): domain Eukaryota; kingdom Metazoa; phylum Chordata; class Actinopteri; order Clupeiformes; family Clupeidae; genus Alosa; species Alosa sapidissima. The sequence continues at coordinate 18,727,785 of NC_055963.1, forward strand.
AATAATATATAATATCTTTTACATCCAGCCTTGACATGGTAGGAGATGATGCCCCTACAAAAGAAAAACAAAACTTTGGTTGGTTTATCTCTGTAACTGAATGTGTACTTTCTCTTGTTGAGTGTTCGGATTGAGGAATTGGATTGAAGGGGATGGGAGCCATGACAGTTGAGGGGTTGAAGGGGTTGAAGTGTTGTACGTAAAGTAACTGTTTGTTGATGAGTGGCCTAAGCTTGTGTTTCTCAAACATTCTCTGTGTGTGTGTTGTTCTCTCTCTCTCTCTCTCGTCCTCTCCAGAGTGAAAGAATTGAGAAGAACCAGGGAACATGAGAACCTGCAGAAGAGCCCCCTCACCATGTGACATCATTCGTCCAGATCTCCTCATCTTTCTGTTTTTCCGTTTGAACCAGAGATGTTTTACAACAGAAGAAAAAAAAAAGAAAATGAAAAAAGATATGAAAATTAATTGAGAACACTGTAACTATTACTACTACGGTACTATTGATTCTACTTCTGCGTGTACATGTAAAACAGCAGTTTTTCATATCTCCTCTGTCTTTCTTTATGAGGGAAAAAGGCCACTTTTATGACTTCAACAAAAAACTCTGTAAAGGGGAGACTTGTAAGAGGAAGGACATTCGCTTCATGGCATTTTTTGCACTTTTTTTCATGGATTGATTTCTCATTTGTTTTTAATTATTTTTTTGGAAGCATGAATGGTAAATAAAAAATAAGGATACTAGAAAGGACCCTTAACATCATGAGGATCACACAAAGTGGACAAAGAGAAGAAGACAACGAGCCATGACAAGCTATGGAGTCATCCGGGGAACGGAGAGAAACCAGGCTCTATATGTGTGTCATGTTTTTATGTGACTTACTGATCCTGTCGGAGGCAAAACAAAAAGAACCAAACATTGTTGGTAATTCATAAACCACTTGTATACACACCGAAAGAAACAAACAACATACCAATCTGGCATCATCTTCATGAAATAAATATCTAGCCAGTCCTTTGTTAAGAGGGATCAAAACTTCCCATGAACGTTGGAGAGGTGTGGGCAAAGTCAACGCAAATCTTATTTTGCTGTCTTTGACAAGAATTGGAGGGGAATCAAATTGGACTAAAGTGTTTATTTTAACTGACTTATAAAATATGAAGTGTTAAATATTTATAATAACTTGGGGAGGGATATGCACATTTTCATTTGTCTTGTTTTTTCCTTTGTTCCGTTGCTTGAATCAACACCACGACCGTCTTAATTAAAAGTCAATATTAGTGCTGGTCTGCAACGTGTGTGTGTGTGTATGTGTGTGCATCGTAGCTCATCATGAGCAACGGGACACAGAAACCCGCGAGGCCGGAGGAGGCTGCATGCTCTCAGGTCTGTGCTGTCTGTGGCATGCTTGAAATGTGGTCTTCGTTGTCTTTAGTCATTTTTTAACTGGGTGTTTCCTGTCATGGAACTCTCATTTGGCCTGGAGTCAGTAAGCCCAACACACCTCCCCCACAGTTCATAGAGTTTGGTCATTAAAGTTATTAAGGTGTTGACATAATGAACCACGTGTTATTTCAATTTGGTCTTTATGTCCTTCGGTTTTATCTCCTGACAGTAAACCAATTGCACCATTGTATGTTATTTATTGGTTTATTCATGTGAAATGGTTTGAACTTCACGGACCGTTGAGGTATTTTGTGAAGTGAAAGATCACACACATTGCCTTGATGTCTTAGAGATTCTCTGAGGGGTCCCTGAGCTAGTCCCTCAATAGTCGTTAGACAAATCCATATTTTTGACAATTGAGTGGTTTGTGTACATATGGAAGGCTGCAGGTTCGCAAAGAAAAAAAAAACATTTATCCGAATGGGATTGTATTTTAGAAATATATTATTTTATTCATTAAAATGGGGACAAAAACAGGTACCGTAAGCAACATAAACTGAATATTTGTATAGTTTTCTTTGAATGCCTAAAAAGTATGGTTGTATTGTTTGTACATAGTGTAAATATCTGGGATAAACTGAGAAACGTGCATGAAGACATGAACAAAGGTACAAAAATGGACTAAAAGCATTAGTGGCTATGCTCTGTAAAATGATTCAGACTATTTCACTATAAGAGTATTTTATTTTATTTTGAATGTTCTTGTGAAGAACATTTTGCTAAAGCATGACCTTATTGCGAAAAAAAAAAAACTAATGATTAAAAATACTGTATTTAGAGTTAGGAGAAAATCAGCAAAATGATCTTAAGGTTAAAGGTTCTGTTTACATTTTTTGTTTATATCCATATTGTTTTGGGGCTACCAAGAATCTTTTGCCAATGGTGCCAAGTAATGTGAATGCTATATTGCTTAACAACATAATTAAGTTACTCTTTGCTTAACTGATAATCAAACAACAAAATACAATTTGCATAAAAGTCAACACATTACAATTCGAATGTCTACAGAAAGAGTTTCACTTCACAGCGAGATAATTTTTCTCTAAAGCAAAGTTCAAGTCTCTCACTTGTCCCTATTTTAACATCTTTGGCAACATCCAAACTGCTTTGCTATTGGCTAGCACTCACTGTAAGGCACAGAGCCAAGACAACACATCTGTGACATCATCTGTAAGGGAAGGGAACGATTGGCTCCCATGACAACTGGCAAAATGGCTACCTTGTGACCAGAAAGCTCCAGGCCTTCTTGGCTAAATAAGCTATTCTTTTCTGTCTGAATGGGACTTTACGTACATATCAGCTGGCTAAGTGTTATGGTGTCACAGGAAAAACTGCTTTACTGTATGCCAGAGGTTACGGATGATCAAGGAAACCATCTAAATGGTGTTCCCTGTCCACCACACAAACAGCAACAGTAACACGAAACACTAGGAACAAAAGCAGTAGTCTGGCACAAACTTGTAGAAACAATAAAAAGAGGTGTGAACATACTGTACCTAGGTGCTAACGAATATAAATGTGGCATCACAGAGAAGCCAGCTACTATTGTTATTATTTGTTTTCAACCAAACACATGTTTGTTTGGCAATTATGCCACTCCTGTGGGTTTCACTTAGTGTTGCAACAGCTTTTGATGGGGGAGCACTGTGGCTTTCTCTGAATGCAAAGAATGCGTGAGAATGTCGAGGGCCATGCCTGCAGTTATGGCATTTCCTAGGGTTTGAGTTGTATTTGTGTGGAATGTATGGCAAAGACTATCCTGTATTCTCAATGCTCTTTGTATTGGTTGTATGTCAGTTTTGCCATTATGCAATATTTTATTTGTTGTGATTTATTTGTTTTTTTTTTACATCCAGATGTAAGGAACTCTGTTTACTTTTTGCATTCTGTTCCTTTCTATGTACACTTTTGGTTTGGAGTGATTAAGTGGGAAGTGCCTAATCAACCTGCATCTCGACTGTGGCAAGCTTTAGTTAGCATGCGTCCCACACACACACACACACACAAACACACACATACACACACACACACAGAGAAACACATGCACACACACACATACACACAGGTGGTAGATGGTCATAAGTAGAGGTCACAAACCTTCCTCCCACAATCCTCAGCCCACACTCTCATTGACAACAAGAAAACCTTTGTGTGTTTTTATGCTTCTCTTGTTTTCACTGGCTCCAGGGTCTATGCCAACACTCTGAAATGCCAATAGTTTGCCAGTGCTTTAGGACGTGATGTCCTATCTGTGCCACCAGCTTAAAAGAATACCCACGACAGACAGATCTCATCAGTCCATTACTCTTGCCTTGCATTCATCACTCCAGTAGAGGTTTAGGACGTCAGCTATCGCACTGCTATGGCACCTTGAGAAGGTCTTATTATGCTTGCATGGTACATAGAAACCTGGGTGGTCAAAGTGCACACCCGAAGCATGCTTATTTTTGTAGAATCGGTAGCTGGTAGACTTGTTCAAGACGTGGTGTTCTGTAAAGCGCCGGACGTTGGTCTCACGTGTCGCAGAACTTTTTTCGAAGAGGGAGGGCAGAGGAGAATCCTAAAACAAGAAAACGGAGAAAAAAAATACTAAACTAAAATGTCAAAACACTTAGCACCCGACAAGTATTCACACATGACCTTTGTTCAATAATTGTTTTATGTTTCATTTCAAACACTGATGTAGGCCTAGTTTCAGTTGTCCGAGGAATCTCACAGTCCACAGAATACACTCTCCCTGTCTGCATATCAATGTGTGTATGACAGCAGAGGCTTGGTCTTACCCAGTACAGACAGACAAGGAGAAACCTCACACACACATACACACTAGTCTCATCGTAGCTTAGGGAGCTGCTAGCCTCCCACTGGTGTTTTTTTTCTTCTACTCAGGGTGCCAAAATGAGGAGGGGGAAGTGGGGCAGGTCACAGGGGAAGTAGCCTGTTGCCGAGGACACCCTTAGCAGGATAGTCAGATTGGCGGTCCCTCCTTGAGCAGTGTTCCCCTGCTACGAAATGAGCCTGTGTGTCTCGAGAAGAAAACAACCATGACTGTGAAACAAAAAAAGTAATTTAGCCGTTTCCTTTTTTTTTTCTCTTCGCTTTTCTCGCTCACGTTTTTTTCTCTATCCATAATGGGCTGATCTGCAATACAACTACAAGACCAAGAATGAGACCTCTCTCCTCTTAAACAAGGCACACAACATGTAATGCCAGGAATTGGGTGATGTGTTAATGAAGCCATTCACTCAGCCATGTTTTATCAGGCTGGTAAGGCTTTTTTCAATTATAATTGGGCTGTTTGATCCTGCCCCATTATGAGGGCCAAATGACAATGGAGGTTTTGTCACATTGTGACCCCCCATTCTGCGAAATATGTTCCTTCTCAACAAATTGTCTTTTTTTTATCATAACCATCAAATATCTACAAGTATCTACTGATCAGTGAGATATGGATATGCTGCAGTTTCTGCTGTGTGTATTCCACAGTAGCCAACCACTGCCATGCAGTAGAGGAGTAACAGAATGGTATTACGCTTTAAAAACACTCCCTGTCTGAATGCTGCCCCTGTGATCCCACTCCCGCACATGTCTCCTGTAGTTACATTAAGTTCAGTTTTCATGTGAACACGTTTGTGTCAGAATCTGCCTGGTTATTGGCTTCAGGTTGGTCTCTGTGGGATATTGCAGGTCAGCTTACGGGTACCCCGTGCTCTGACTCTCACGACACTCTGCAGAGAGCCATTTCGGCAGACTGCCTCTCCTCTTCTTGGTCCTGGAACGCACCCGTGGTTTACACGTGCACAGGCACATCAGTAACACAGGCCAGAGAAACGCTCAACAAAAACACGCAACTTTAGCTCTCACACAACGTTTTCCACTCATGGACACAGAGCAATAAACATTTTCTTATGAACTGGAGACCTGTTAATCCTTACAAAACCAACCAATTGGACACCCGTATAGTTGACCTACTCTTATGCAAATGCCAGTATTGCAGGATTAGTACTCAGTAGTTTATGGACAGCGATTATATGACACCCTTTACCGAGCTGCACGTTTCATCATCTTCAGAAAGAAAAAAGAAAAAAAAAAAAAAACAAGAAACACCCAGAAAAAGACTACCCAGCCCTGCTTTTGTACCAGGCAGTGGGGCCTCCAACATTTTGCATGTAAGATGACTAGTGTTAGATCTCTTTTCCTCTCATCTTCTTGCTCTCTCCCTCTCTTTCTCTTTCTTTCCTTCTATCTCTCTCTCTCTCTGCCTCCCCTTGTTATGTAGCCCTCTTCCTTTTCCTCCCAGTCTTCGTTTCACTGTTTGTTTTTTCGTTCTCCTAATGTGTGTTTTTGCTTTTTTTTTCTCTCTTTTACTCCCTCCTCTCTGGTTTATAAGTTTTATTTTTGTAATTGTGCATGTTAACGCGTCACTGAAACAATGGATATGTTTAAAAAGAAAAAAAAGAATTCAGCTGCTGAAGCCATGCAAAACATTTTGAATTGCCCTTAAAAATATGAAAGATGTTTTCTGAATGCTTTATATTCTTTCTGCTGTAAAATAATAAAAAAATACAAAAATGAAGAAAGATTAATGCAGTATCATGCAGTGTGGTCTGTCCTTCAGTTCTATTCTGCCCCTACTGGTGATATAGTACCAGTACAGTACATATAAATATACATACACACACACTCCCACTCTCTCTCTCTCACACAAACGCACTCACACACACACATACACTCACAGCAAAAGCTGCAGACATCACCGTCATCTGAATGGCGTAATAATAGATTTTCCAGAATTGAAATCAAATCAAATAATGTCACACCTCAGTGGCTAAGTGTCCAAAGAGGGTCTTTACTGTCACTGAGCATTCCCGTAAATTCTGTCGAAAGTTGTAAATCAATTACTAGAACACTCACAAAGTCTCTTTATTCTACTTATAAGTCACCTTGCTATGGGTCAGAACTCTACTTTATGCTCTGATGATGGAAGGTAGCTCCAATATTGTCAAGCGTCACGGTCCATAGCCTCCCTAACGGTTAGACTAGACCATAGCTTACAGTCGTACGCCTTGATGACGTCCTGACGTCCCTGCTGCATGGGCATCTTTTCTTATGCGGGGCTGCCGGTGAGGCTGTCCATATTGATGGTCAGTGCAGAAGGCGGAACAGAGGGAGGCCACTGATGAGCTGAATCACCTGCTGATTTATCGGGCCAATAATAGGGTTTCTGGGCCCAGGGGATTGGACGCTGGCGACAGCGTGGGCATATAAGGCTGCGAAGGAATGCCAGGAATGCCCAGACTTCCCTTCTACCTCTGCGTTGGTCACCTACCTGCCTGTACTGCTTTGCACAAAGGTAAGTCCGATTGCTTCTCCTCTTAGTGAAGTTGGCGTCTGATTGCATGACCGATATGACTAATGAGAATCAAAGTCTCTGATGTGGACTAATGGTTGAGTTATGGCATCCATTGTAACAGATATAGATTCAATAAACAGGAGAGGAAATAACTGAGGAAATTTACCCTTTTGTCAGATGCAGGGTTCCACAAGCTTCAGTGAGTCAGGGAGGGTGAACAGAAGATGACTGAATTTTAGTTTGCGGTGAACTATGCTTCCACTGTCTTTCCGATCTCAGTTATTTCAGAAATGATCAATTTTTGCTAAATGTTGTCCTTCATAATTTGGGCACAAATTATCTCAGTGATCTTGTCTTGAGAGTTGTACTGTGTTTTCTGTGAGTGCAAGACATAGAAAACTCTACTAATAACATGGTTACCAATGGTAGTCAAACTATATTTTGAGGCTGTGAAATCAACTGTCCCTTTATTTTAGCTTTAGTAGGCTGCTTTTAAGTTATTTGCTTATGTTTATGAATCTTAGCAGATGCTTTTGTCTAAAGCGTCTTACAATGACATCAAGTTACATTAATTAACCTTTTAAAGTTTCACATAACAGTTTAAAGTAAAGTAATTTTGTCTACATTAAAAAAAAATCAACATTAGTAATAGATTAAATAAAATCATGTTGTATAAAATTCACTGAGTTTTTCCAAGGAGAAATAATGGTAGACAAATTAAGGAAATAATGGAAGACAAATAAGCTATAGTGGTTTCAGTGCTGTTGAATATGACAATCTAGTTAGGTCCCTATTGTATCAAATACTGGATTTATTGATGTCCATGGAGTCTAATATTGTGGAACAATTGATTATTAGTCAATTCAAATGATGTTATTTGATTTATAATTCCAACATTTAAAGGTGCAGTCAGCAATTTTACATGAATTCAAGTCCATAAATTTTTTTTGTCACATTCAGCAATCATCACCTCACAACCGCTAGCTGCCCATACCGTGAGTACATTGTAAAAAACCCAGTCACTGTTGGCAGCCCAGGCTCCGAAAAACTGAAATCAAACAAAGTGGGGGCAGCTCCCAAACAAAAATGAAATGCTGCCTGGAGTTTCTCTGGGATTACTGAAGATAGGGGTGAGCTACCTCTCTGGCGGGTTTAATTTGGTCCTTGGTTAAAATAATGTATGTTGTTTTGGACATAAGACTGCTAATACATTTAAAAATGAACATAAACACAATCAAACATTCCTGTGCAATTGCTGACTTTACCTTTAAGTTTGTACAATTCTTAAGTATATTTCAAAGGCTGTTTTCCTTTGTGTAAATAGCACAGTTTAGAGTGACAAGAGGCATGTGGGAGACAGAGAGGGAAATGACTATTGAGATCATGAAATGACTGCGGTCGTAATCAAACTCAGGTCTTCATGAGCACTAAGGCCTGTATGGGGTCAGGATGCGCCACCAGTTTTATACATTTTTGAATGTGACTCATGATTTAAGTGTGCATTATACTCATATACATCATGTCTGCAATATCAATAAGTTAAATCTCTGCATTTTGCTGTGAACAAATATCAAGACAGGAAAGGAATGTTAATGAAGTAAAGGAATTTATTAACCAATACTCACTGCTTAAACCTTAAAAAGCACAAAGCTTGCGTGCTGCCTGCAACTGCAGTGCCTGTTCAGTGTGTAGGAAAGGGATGTGATACTGAGAGCATCTGGCATGTGGTCCTGAGCTCCTAAGTGAGCTCTGTTGTGCTGTATGTTCCTGTACTGTGTGTTGTAGAGTAATGTCTTTGTGCTGCTGTGTTCTGCTCGTGTTGTGCTGTACAGATGATGGCTCTCCTGGCACTGACGTTAGCCCTGATGGGAGTGTCCGCGGTCAGGCAGGCGGACAGCCAGCCACTGCGCACAGAAGCCATGGAACTGACAGAGGTGGGTCTCATGGGGCTCCTTAGAACACACACAACACAAACACACACACGTACACGTACACGTATACACATGCACGCACACACACTCACATACCACACACACACACACACACACTCTCTCTCTCTCACACACACACACACACACACACACACCACACACACACACCACACACACACACACACACACCACACACACATACTTACAGTAAGCCCATACATATGCACACACACAAACGTATACACTTAGTCACACACACACACACACACACACACACACACACACACACACACACACACACACACACACACAGGGGAGACAGGGGTTGAGGGTAACAACCACAAACACAAGGAGATGTACAAAATCACATGAATGCACACACAAACACATACATACACACACACACACTCTCTCTTACACACACACACACACACACACACACACACACACACACACACACACACACACACACACACACACACACACACACACACGCACACACACACACACAAGATATACAACAATACTTCTCCTTTAAAGTAATATACTGCTTTAATAACAGATAGATAGATAGATAGATAGATAGATAGATATTTTATTGATCCCCAGGGGAAATTCAAGACAACAATCTACACATTAATAAAAATCTACACATCATAAAATACTAAACTAATTTATACAATTTTATGTGAGCCCCTTCATAGTAAAACCATTGATGCACCGGTTGATTTCATTTACTGCTGTACTTCCGCGCACCCAGTTAATCTTACAGCTCTACTCCTGTTAGCTTTCCTGAATTTCCCCTCGGGGATCAATAAAGTATCTATCTATCTATCTATCTATCTATCTATCTATTTATCTATCTATCTATCTATCTATCTATCTATTTATCTATCTATCTATTTATCTATCTATCTATCTATCTATCTATCTATTTATCTATCTATCTATTTATCTATCTATCTATTTATCTATCTATCTATCTATCTATCTATCTAGCTTTTAGCGTTGCTGCGAGCGGTGGGGCCTGTGGCTCGGCCGGTAGGAGAGGAGGCAGCGCTGGCGGCCGGCGGCTACCCAGGGGATAACGGGGGATTATTTGAAGGTGAGCAGATGGACAAGAGGGACCTGCCACGCCTGGGGGTCTCCATCTTCCGCTCCAATCCATCCAGAGTCACCAACAGTAAGACGTAAGTGCCAGAGCCTTTTACCGCAATCAGTCAGCACATGTACAGTGGTCACATTTAGAATCAGTGGACAGAGGAACACACTGATGTACTGCTATTTTGCCTCTTGGGAATTAAAGGTGTTAACCAAAGGATAATCATGATGTTGTATTTCCGCTATGCTCACACTTTTAAGAGGAAGCATGACTTTCAGCTATATGTAGTTTACTGGTTTACTGATTATCCGAGTAGCTGTCATAAAAACCATTCAACCTAGGCTTTATTCTCTCTCTCTCTCTGTGTGTCTCTCTCTCTTTTACACTGACGTTGGGCAGGTATAAGGACACAGGAAAATGTCGCACCTCCTACATGCATGAGAGGGGGGCTGGAATCCAGGGTTGAAAATCCACATCGTTGTCTGACACATGTGTCAGATAAAAATGCTATATTTAAAATCTATTTTCAGTACTGGCTATTTATATGTTCAGTTCTCTGTGAGATTTTTCTAAAATCTTCACAATGCTATGTATGTAAGCCCTGTGATGTAAATAAAGCTCTGCTCTGTCCTGGATCTTCCTGTTTTATTGTCATATTTTGTACACAACTAAATGGGTCCTATTGTGAGTATTCCCCAGTATGTATGTGGTAGAATAATGTAAACAGTAGAATAACAAACTGGAAAAAACAATAGACATATTATAGATGTACAAAAAATACATTTCCTCCACACTCCTCCAGCCATTTGTCTGATTGTTTATCAGTGAAATAATTGAAGGAAACAGAAATTGACTGATATGTGATTTTTCTAAATATATGGATTTATTGTTTTGATCATAACATCCATGGTGATCTCCATAGAATATGTAACATAAAATGTTTGTGGACATTCTGCAATAATGGTTGATATATAAAAATACCAATATACAATGCCACATTTAGTGTATGTGTGTGTGTGTGTGTGTGTATAAGGTTGCACGTGTGTACATTCAAGGCATTTAATATGTGTTTGAGGTGTGTGTGTGTGTGTGTGTGTGTGTGTGTGTGTGTGTGTGTGTGTGTGTGTGTGTGTGTGTGTCTGCAGGTTGTGGGATGAAGAGAGAGTGCATGCATACAGTTATTCTCGGAAGAAGAAGCCCTGTGTCAGCTGAACATTGTGTACAGTAGCTGTCGCTGCACCTGGTCACGTCCCCACAGTCTCAAACACAGTACTTCCAGAAGCAATCAGAACTCCTCTTTCTATATCCTCTCCACCCACTGTAGGGACGATAGTGCCGCTGTTTTGCCAGGAGTACCTGATTTATCCAGAGAAGAGCCGAGAGAGGAGCAGTGAAATTAACAGTTCATCATTATTTAATGGTCAGTTAATGAACAGTTCAGCATTATTAAATGGTCAGTTAATGAACTGTTCATCATTATTTAATGGTCAGTTAATAAACTGTTCATCATTACTCTGTATGGTGAATATATAAACAAGTGGTTCATCATTCATTACAATAAAGGAGTCCCTGTGGCCCGCGGGCCGAATCCGGTCCGCCAAGCGCATTAATCCATCCCACCGAGCATTTAATTAGGTTATCAGGCTGCTCGCTATTTTTTTCCTGCAATAGAGGCTATGTTGATTAGCTTTACTGCAAACTGCTTTTCACTCTTCTTAGAGAATGTTTACAATGTCAATGTCAAAAACATCATGTTACATTGCAGCAGATCTAACTTATATGTTAACGTTAACGTTTTGCTATTCCATTTAATTGGGAATGCGTCTGAAGGGAGAGAGAACAGCAGATTCCAGCTGGCTTGTCATTGTTGATAATTGATATCTCCTTCTTATAAGTATAGTATAGTATATATACCCTGTTTTGATCCCGTGAGGGAAATTTGGTCTCTGCATTTATCCCAATCCGTGAATTAGTGAAACACACTCAGCACACAGTGAACACACAGTGAGGTGAAGTACACACTAATCCCGACGCAGTGAGCTGCCTGCTACAGCGGCGCTCAGGGAGCAGTGAGTGGTTAGGTGCCTTGCTCAAGGGCACTTCTGCCGTTCCTACTGGTCGGGGTTCGAACCAGCAACCCTCTGGTTACAAGTCCGAAGCGCTAACCAGTAGGCCGCGAAAACCAGGGGAGAGCGCAAACACAGTCCCCCACTACCAGAAATTTTGCAGTCGAGATTCCAACATTTGAGGAATTCGCAGGGGTCAGCATGACCGGCTGTGCAATGGCCGAGCCTCGCCCTGGGCAAACAACCTTTTTGACCATTGTATCTCCCCTGCCAGGTAAGTATGTTATAAGAAACTTTTAAAAGGAAATCATGAAAGCAACAGTAGTTTCCACTACTGACCACTAGTGACAGTGCATGTATACTCACAGGGGCACCGCTGGAAGGGGCGAGGGGCGAATCTAAGGGCCCAGCACTGACAGGGGCCACCCAGAAAGCCCCCCCCCCCCCCCCCCCCGAAATCCTCCCCCTATTACTATTTATTATTGGGGGGCCCAGAATTATTGTCTGTCATAGGGCCCACATTTTCAAGCAGCTCCCCTGCACACTCATTATGTGTGTTATATTTGACAAAGGACAACGGATCTCACCTGTCTCAGGGCCTCTCTAGGGACTAGTCCAGCTGCTGTGAGACCTGAGAAAGACACACGTTAATGTCTCTGATTCCTGACTCTTTAGTCCTTACAGCACAGGCATCCTCAAAGACTTAAATCTCAGTCATGTTTAACAATTTGTCCAATCCTCTGTTCAGGATTAAGCCTAATAATACATACAGTACACTGTAGTTCACCTGTCCTATAATGTCATGTCACCTTGGCTTTGACATTAGCTAATCTAGACATTAGCTACTACACAGTACACAGTAGCTTGATTGTTCTACTTCAGATAAAATGAGTCAACATAATTTTGCATTATGGTTATTAATGTGTTCACACTGTTTTGTATTTGTTGCTAAGATGCAAGATTAATGACTAGATGACTCAAAAAACATTTCTCAGAGACTGTTTCTCAGATGACTCAGAGACTGATAATTTTCATTTGTATACATCTCCTGGAAGATAGACAGTTGCAGTTTTGTGATGACATTTGGATCAAGATAACGTAATGTGAAACATCTGAGTCATAAGTGTGTTTACCGTTGGTGTTGAACAGTGGGGAGAGGTCAAGCGCAGAGCCTCTGGAGTCAGACAGAGACATCTCCTCTGGGGTAGTCATGCCGTCCTCCTCCATCAATACTGAGGGAAGTTGCACAAACAGTAAGGCCACTGCCCTGCCCACTCACACAGTGATCACAAACTTTTTAGTGACACTTTACGGTAAGGGTACATGAATCATCATGAATTCATGCATGAATTAATTCATGAATTATGCATTAGGCCTACTTAATTCCGTTATATCTTATGAATCATCAGGAATTGACATGCGTTCATAGTCTATCATGAGTTCATAGTCTTAGCCTGGGTGTTCCCATGCTGCCTTGCGCACGATTTGATTCACGCTGCTAAGGCAGCCTGGAGACCATGGAGCAAATTTTCGCCTGAGATAGGGAACCAATCACAGAACAGGGGGGAAAGCAAGACGATGATGAGCTATGCACAGACGCATTTGATAGACATCCGTGGCACCCAATAAACGGATCTGGGCATTTTTTTCAAATACGAGAAAATGAACGTTTGGTTCCCAGACCACGTCTCATTGAGAAGTGGTAGTGCTAGCCAGGCTATCATAGTCTATCTATCTATCTATCTTCTTTCCCACTGTTGCCATAGTGTTTGCCCAGAGGTCAAAGGGAGGTCAGGCTATGGGCTGTGTAAAGTTCAAATTCAGTTGCTATTATAGTACTGAATAAATAAAATAGATTTCTTTCTGAGGCTGATGTTCATTCAGTAGTGAAAAGTTAAAACACCACCCCCACCCCCCTAACCCCATCCAAATGTGCATAGAACAGAATCTCATCCTACACAGATCACCAATATCTGAGTGTTTTTAAAGTAACGTCATTAATTCAGAGGTAGGGCTGTCAATCGATTAAACAAAATCAACAACATCAAATTAATTACATACTCTGTGATTAATTAATCTAAATTATTCGCATATAATTTTTACTGTGAAAGTATTTTAAATATTTAAATTCAAACGAATCATTGAATAATCAGCATATAGTGACATTAAAGTTCAAAAAATATTTTATTATTATTTTCACTGTTCAAATAATGGCCATAATAATCTATGATATGACCTAATATGCTGAGGAAATAAATTCAAAAGTGCTTCGGGAGGAAGGTTTTTTTCACATACAAGGCATTTCAGGCCACAGATATGGGGACACAATGAAAATAAATTAACACTCCCCTCAATGTCAACACTATTTCTTTGCATTGATGTGTGACTTTAGAGTTGACGAACTCCGATATGATATGCAAATTCCTTGCTGCAGACATTGCAGAGGACTTTATTTTAATAAACACTATATTTTTATCAACACCATCAGGCCGTTTTTAAAAGTAAATGTTCCAATCAATGATCTAGGCGGCACATTTTCTTCTCTCTTCTTCATTTTACAGTTAAATGGTTACTGACTAGAACGGCTCGGGGTCAAAGGTCATACCGAATCGATTAATCTGCGCTATTTTTTTTAATCAGTTATTTTTTCTCAGATTAATTAATCGAAATTAATCAGTTATTTTAACAGCCCTATTCAGAGGTAATTTGTAGACCGACACACACACACCATATGAAGCCCTGTGAAAGTGGTACTCACCAGGCCCGGCGTAAGGCATCTCGGCTGAGTCTGAGACAGGGTGGCCAGTCAGGGTCCCAGCGCTGACCAGCAGCAAGGCACAGGACAGGAGGAGGTTCCCGATCATTTTTGCACAGTGGAGGGGGGAGAGAGAGACAAAATGGCTGCAGGTCACACCCTGGCTGTGGGGAGTCTTCGATGTCTCTCCTGGCCCTGTCTCTAGGGATTATATACCCCTGTGTGGCGTGGCGTGACATGGTTTTGTGCGTAGTGGACGTTTCATAGGGGCCCTGCAATGGTGTCACCTCCCCCCCCACTCCACCATTCATAAATGTGCATCATGCATAAATCACAGATGCTGGTAAAACCAACAAATAGACAGCACAATAAAAATGCAAACATGAGACACATGCTTCTCCATTTGACAGGGAGATTTAACGGTGTTGACCGCCATTAGCCTATTTTTGCTTCTGCTTTTACTACTTGAGTTCAGGTGTGCAGACGGGCCCTTCATCAACGCCTGTGTGAGTAATAGGCAAAAGAAGGCCCCTGGACCAATTTTCTGAACAACATCTTTAATCTTTCCACTGTTCTCAATCTTGGTGATAGATTTAGCATTTAGGGAATGTGTTGTTTGTGCTGTTTACTTTTCAGTGTGCAGGCCTTAAGAGGCCATATTAGCATACATTTGGGGCTCAAATAGACAATATGTCAGGTAATAGATAACTTTTTTTTTCTGGAACGTCAAACATCGGAAACATCTAACAGCGTCTTACTCCAACTCTAGCATGGCTGTGCCGAATTAGTTTGTGTAATTGCCTGGATGAGGTAGAATTTACTGGGCTAGGGCGATTGAGGGCAGTCGCGTCAATTCAAGCTCATAAATATCAGGAGCCTGCCGCTTGGCATTTGTTGATGGAGTTTAAAATAGGTCAGATGTCTGTATGTGAATCAGCTTGATTGATGAACTCATCATCTCCAAGCCTTGTTCCCAACCAAATGATGCATCGACGGTCTCTGTTTTTTCTTACAATAGCCATAAACATATTTATGTGCACTGGCAGAGTGGACTAAGACAGGGAGGCTGCCACTGATTAACCGTTCTGTTTAAAAGACCAAGGCAGACAGCATACAAATGACTCACTCGGGCACCTTATGAGACAAAGGCTTGTTCAGGTTGTTTTTGTTTGTGTTTCATTTTGACTTGACCTCTGAATCAGT
The DNA here is from genome assembly GCF_018492685.1 of Alosa sapidissima. Lineage (NCBI taxonomy): Eukaryota > Metazoa > Chordata > Actinopteri > Clupeiformes > Clupeidae > Alosa > Alosa sapidissima. The sequence continues at coordinate 18,743,640 of NC_055963.1, forward strand.
TTCCTTTTTAACTAAATGTGGAGAATGAGACAGTTTGTTTTAGAAGACCACAGAAATGGTTTCAAGGTCTAGTATGTTTTAACTTTTATCTGTCCTATTGCAGTGTTTCAGTCAGTGACATCGAAGCAATATTGTAAACAGACCAAGACTGTTCAATGGAAATAATTAAGCTAAACCTGACAACAAAGGGAAGAGGACTTTGTATGTAGGCCATAAAGTTTGACATTGGGCCTGCGGTGAATTCTGTGGCATATTAGAGGTCATTTGGTAGTAATCAAATATGTTGCTTCACTGATCATCCCTCAGTAAGCACCACACATTAAAGGAATTATCCAGAGTAAAATGCACTTTAGATCAATTTACGGATGATTGGGAGTACATACGTTGAGTTGACATCCAAATCATGTCATTCGGATGTGTTTTGAGAAAGTTCGATGTTACTGTTTATAGTCAAAGCTCGTTAGCGTGGAAGTGAGAAGGGCATATTATTTCGCCGCTACAAAGCGCTATTTTTATACCTCTTCTACAGTTCCAAACAACATTGCACTTACGTGGTAGTGAGTAGAGGGTCCCTAAAGCCAAACCGAAGTATCCCGAGGTCTTTATGTGGTCGGATAGAGAGTCCAGAATGAATTTCATCAAGCCAGTACCTTTCCGGAAATGTTGCCATCTTTGCTGCCATCTTTAGGGGAAAGTCCGTAGGAGTCGATTGCCAAGCGTGCTCTGGAAATTCACAATTTCGTCGCCGTTTAAAAAAAAAAAAAAAAAACATAGTCCAGTATTTCTTTTGAAATTGAAATGAAGTTGTATGGACTGGACTATGTTTTTTTTTTTTTTTTTTTAAACGGCAACGAAATTGTGAATTTCCAGAGCGACTCCTACGGACTTTCCCCTAAAGATGGCAGCAAAGATGGCAACATTTCCAGAAAGGCACTGGCTTGATGAAATTCATTCTGGACTCTCTATCCGACCACATAAAGACCTCGGGATACTTCGGTTTGGCTTTAGGGACCCTCTACTCACTACCACGTAAGTGTAATGTTGTTTGGAACTGTAGAAGAGGTATAAAAATAGCGTTTTTTAGCGGCAAAATAATATGCCCTTCTCACTTCCACGCTAACGAGCTTTGACTAGAAACGGTAACATCGAACTTTCTTAAAACACATCCGAATGACATGATTTGGATGTCAACTCAACGTATGTACTCCCAATCAACCGTAAATTGATCTAAAGTGCATTTTACTCCAGATAATTCCTTTAAGGTCAATCAACATAATAGGTTATTCAATTTCAGACTACACTGCTATCCAGTAATGCTTTACTCCAGCAGGGGGCAGAAAATGACAAAAGACATGAGGTGCGAGTGCTGTGAAGATAACTAGTAGGCCTCCACATTGAGTATTTAAAGGGGCCAAATGTGCATAAAAATGCTTCCAGACAGAGAAATAATTGTAAAAATGTAAAGACTAAGGACACACCGAAAATCATATCAAATAATGTTTGATAATAAAGTCATATAGTTGTAACAGTCAAATAATAAAATCTCATAAATTAACACTTTAATAACATACCCAGAAGTAAAATCAACAATAACACTACAGTACTGATGCAACTGCCACTACTGCTATATGCTACTTCTACTAAAATAATAAAATAATAAGTCAAATAATAAAGTCACATAGTTATAAATTAACGCTTTAATAACCCAGAAGTAGTTGCCTATGCAGCAATGATAACAGAAGTACTGCTGCTGCTACTGCTGTTAATAGACTAGGCTACTACTATTACCAGGCTACTAATAATAATAATAATAATGATAAAACAATTGCTGGTGTTGTTATTGTAAATATTATGTTTCATCCATGATTTTATTCACCCTGCAATAGCCACATAGCCTAATTTCAAGTCGCAAAGCCTCACTGCCAACAGAGCACATCCAGCCTTCAGACCTCTCCCAGGGTTGTGGCGCTTCTTGGCAAATTAACTACAGCTAGTAAGTAGACAATATTATATGCATAAAACAGTGTTTCTATTCAATTACATCAAATTATGTATTTAATGATTAACACTTGAACAACCTCTTAGAAAACGACAAGGCTCCCAATTAGTGTGACGCAAGAGTATAGACGAAGTTTGTCCATGCGGGCTTCCATTGTCCAAGTCTGTCAGCTTTGTTCATTGACAAAAGTTAGGGATGTCTTATTCCAAGACGGCCGTCTGATATTACCCTACTGGTTAAGTGGCAAACAGTGGCAACATGTATGTAGAGGGAAACGTTTTTCTGTACAGTTTGACGCCTTTTAAATTGAACGTATAGTCTAGTCTGGCCGTGAAAAGGATTTGGCGACGCTGCTCTTAGGAACAACCGAGGGACACATTTGGGATATTGAATTCGTTGGAAGGTTTTGGTGTTAGGTAAGTTGTGTGTAATTTCTCTATGCATAACATTCGTGTTGTGTTTTCACCCTGCAGACTTGGTTATCGCCGCATATTTATAACAAGAGACAAATGGGAGTAGGGAATTGCCACCAGCACTGGATTCGCTTGGAACGCGGAACTAGTTATTGCTGGGTTAGTCACAGAGCGACTCATCTCGGTAAACATTTGTGAAGTTAATCATCACTGAGTCAAATTGTTAGAAGGATTGACTTATCAAATTAGCTTTTGTTGACTGTTTTGATATCAATCGTTGGATACTAATCTTGAAAGGGAAAGCAGTCTACGTTGCCAAAATTCACTCTGAAACTCCGGTGTTTTGAATTGTGAACGCACGTGCACACGCACAGGTAGGCTAATTATGCAACACGAATAGGCTATTTGTAACATTAACCTGCTCAACTCACAATTTTAGATTTCAGTATTTGTGGCAATTTTATCCTAAGACTGATAAAAAAAAAAAAGCCCTAATCACTTTCACCAAACAATGGTAATGTTATTCCCAGCGTTATTGCCTTGTCATTTTTCTGGCGAGCTATTTGAAACCACCTGTCACCTCAATAGTCACCCAACACCACGCTGTAAAATTATGTCGAATTGCTTTGATGTATGTATATGCCCCAGAGGATTAGTGTGAATACTGAAGACATTCTTTGAAAGCGTTTCGTGCACACTCTCTGGTAGAGAGACAGGCTGAGTGCCTCCTCCGCTCGATTTTTTTAGAAATGTAATCCTGTTCTTCTCTACCCACTCTCTCTCCAGCGCTCTCTTCCCTGGCATAGAAGCCGGAGCCGCAGCCTAGAGTTGTCGGAGCCGTGGGTTCAATGAGGATCTGAGCGCTGCCTGCCTGCCTGTCAGGACCGCCATGGCGGAGCTCGAGATAGATCAATCCAACCTGCCTCGGGTCGAAGAGGGTAAGTCTTGGTCACAGCTGTCATTGTCAGCTCTCCAGGAAGGCTAATGTTATTATGTGGTGTGAGTTTTATTCTAGTGCATGCTCAGCAAGTTCTGTTCTTGTGTGAGATGGCATGGGGAATGTTTAGTGTGAGGTTGCACCAGGTTACTCTTCGCTTCTGGTGTGTTGAGGTATTTTGTCATTGTGCATGTGCAACTATAAAGTTTGCCACTTGCTTGACTGTTTGTATGTCTTTCTCAGCACTATTCTTGAGACTGTCCCTTGGTCTAGGATGGGTGGCAAGTTGTTGTTTTGGTAAAACAAATGAGCAGACTAGTCTGAGCTGACTAATGAGCTGACTAATGCATGCAGGGTGGGGTGGTGACTGCCATCTCATCTACTGTAGCTCTCTCTCTCTCTCTCTGTCTCACTGGATGCACTGCAGAGTCTGGATGGCTGTGATAAGACCTCAGACTCATGATTTCCATTCCAGATGCCTTCCATATTCAATTTCAGGAAGGGTGATCACTCACCAAATGAAGGCTCTGGAATTTTATTTTCTTAAAAAAAAGACAGTCCTTATCGCCTAGACCAGTGTTTCTCAAACTTTTCAGACCAAGGACCACTTAACCAATAAATAAAAACCTCACAGATTAAAAACAAAAAAGAGTAGACCTACTTCAACAGTATAATACACAATAGGCCTACTCACTGAACCACCATGCTTATTGTCTTTGCACCTTGCTTAGTGTCAGAGGATTCAAATGGTTTAAACTGTCATACAATACAACTCGCACACAATGGCAGTGTTGCAGAACTTTTTGGATTCACATACAAGTTGGCTCAATATTGCAAACAACTCATCTATATTATATTTTACCATGTCTTGCTCATGGACCACTTGGGATAGCTTGGGGACCACACTTTGAGAAACACTGGCCCAGACGGTACTTCCCGTCAATGAAATGCCATGCTCGATACCTGAAGGCAGTGGTTGGCATTTCCATGTGGATTAGCAGACCATAAGTGGCATGACTGTATAATAGTTCTTAAGCTGCAGTATGTGACTAAACCTTACTTTTGTGACTGTGTTATTCTTGTGACTGTAATCTAGTCCTACTGGTGCAGTGTTGCCACATGGAGATAAATGTTGTGGTAGGTGATGGGATTTAGGGCACAGAGCTTGACTCTGCATTTCTCTCGTGGGGCAATAAATGACGGTCAGTGGGGTGGGGGTTCCCCTCACTGACCCTCTTTCCCAGCACAATGAGTTCATTGTGTGCGAGTTTCATTTTTACGCTTAAACAAGCAGTGGTAAACCAAACAAAGCCACCATTGGACATCAATGAGCTGGAATCTGCACGTCCCCCAATGTAATTGGTGTACATACAGGAGGGCTACAGAGTAAGGCCCCCACCTTAGCCTTACTTTTTTCACTGCAGGTATTTTAATTAAATAGTCAATCCCTCAATATGGCTGCTCCCTGAAGTTCAAGGGTAGTCTCAGATTGTTTATGTAGTCCTACACTGGTTATTTGTACGAAGAAGCATAGACTTCCCATTCCCACACATGCTCTTCTCTGTGTATCCTGCATTTTCTCTCTCTCTCTCTCCCGCTCCCTCTCCCTCTCTCTCTCTCACATATATCCGGGTCTTGCCTTTAAAGACCCCAAGCCAAGTAAGCTCTCTTTGTTTTCACTCCATTGCTTATCAGTTCCTGTGTGTGTTTTTTTTTTTGTTGCTTTGTTTTCTTTTTCATGGACAACTCTCCTGATCTAGCCTGACCGACCCCGGCCCCCAGCCCCCCTCCCCACACCCACATACACAAACACAATCCTTTCTTCCTGTCCTCATGTCTCTCCCCCAGTCCCTGAGGAGTCGGCTGGGGCTCCATCATGCCCTCTCCCCTCTGACATCCTCACACACTGACACCGCTTGACCCAGGGAAAAGGACTCTCACCAGGCCAGACAGCTATTTATAGCAGGAGCCCTGGAGCGGAGTGACCCAGGCTATACTTTAAGGTGAGGCAGAGATGGATCAGCCATGGTTAGACGGTGGGTGGGTGGGTGGGTGTTTGGATGGATGGATGGGGCTGGGTAGAGTCAGACCTATAAATAGGCGCTCTGTTGCTTTTTGAATTTCTCCCTGCTACAAACACCCACTCTCTCTTCCTGATCCTTTTGGATGATTGGTTATGTTGACACCAAGGGTACATACGGAAACACTTAAGACATGTCATATTTGGAACTCTTCCCTTTGCTTCCCTCTCTTTCTGTCCTAATGACTGTGTGTGCTCTCTCTGTGCAGCTCATACCTTTCTCTCTTGAGAATGTGGTTTTCCTTTGACTTTTTTTTTTTTTTTCTTTCATTCTCTGTGCTTAACTCTTTTGTTGTCTTGGATAGCAGACCCTATACCTTTTTCCTTTTTGATACTTTTCTTTCTTTTCTGTCTGTCTTTCGTTTGTTCTTTCTTTCATTCTTTCATTATTGTCTTTCTTTTGTTTCGTTCTTGTCTTTCTTTTGTTTCGTTTCATTCTTTCTGTCTGTCTGTCTTTTGTTCTCTCTCGTTCTTTCTCCCTTTCTTATGCGCAGTTGCTCCAGACATGACGTGAGTGCAGACTGCCGAGAGTGGGGGGCTGTGCTGGATGTGCTGTGCTCTCAGCGGAGGAAGTGATGGAAGGGGAACTGTGTTGTTTTTTCCATGCTGGTCAAGGCCATGTGCTCATGACTGCAGCATGCATGTTTTCCTCCGCTCTGGGCCAACAGAGGAGGAATGTGTGCAGGCCATTCATCTCCTCCTGCCCGAGCCCCCCCCCCCCCCCAAAGCCAATTTTGTCCACCGCAACTATTGGGACCTAATTATAATGTCAGATACACGTCAGAGCTTGGACAAGTTGGACAAGTCCATTCAGTGTCAGTTTAATGAGAGTGCAGGGACTTGCAGTACTTATGGTGAAATTACCACACTTACATTGTGGATGAATTCCAATTGCAGGTCTGATTCTGAATGAGAAACGGTAGCCTTAAGCTGTGCCTGAAGGTTCTCTTAAGCTTTTTTTGTGTGTTGATGTCGCCATCTGCATGTTGGTGGGCTGGGCCTGGGCTGCGTCAAAACAACTGAAAAACCTGTTGGACTCATTTCAGCTCACGCACTCCCCTAGCTGCTGCAACTCGAGCAGCAGGCTTTTTTTCTCTTCTCAAACTACTGCAGGCTTTTGGAAAGGGAAAGAAAAGTGAGTTTACCTGACGGCACATTAGTCCAGCCAGCCAGCCAGCCAGCCAGCTGAAGTGAGCCAGGGCTAAAACTCTCCCTCTCATCTGCTGCACAGTCTGCCTGGTCCAGATTACTGTACGTGTAATCCCACCTGGGGTACGCTAGGCCTGACTGCAGAAGGTCCAGATTACGTGTAATCCCACCTGGTGTGCGCTGGGCCTGACCGCAGCAGAAACAATAGCAGCAGGTGGCTTATCCAGTTAAGGGCTCAGCCAGACTCAGTGGGATTTCCCAGTGTAAGGCGCGTTGTGGCTCGAGCTGCACGCCTTTTCCCAAATGCACTCTGTCCATTGGCATGTCTGAACAGAAGCGTGAAAGCCGCGACACTTGACCTGTTTTGAGAAACAATGCTCGGCATGTAAACAAACACGTCGGCAAGGTCAGTCCTGAAACATCAGCACATCAGATGTGTCAAGAGTGCCTGCAGCTTATGCCAAATAAGTCAAATAATTGCGACATATGCTAAGAACAAGCTAAGGCTGGCTGCTTGGAGTCCGCATCAACGGGGCCTAAGCATTTGTTAGCTTAGGCATTTGTCAGCAAAGCCTTTATATATCCATAGTAGTATAATAGTATTTCTGATATGTTGCTGATTGGATCATAAACGGCCACAGCAACAAAGGGGAATGACTGACTCTTCTCTAATAACTGTGTTACATGTTATTTTCTGTATTTCTGATATGTTGCTGATTGGATCATAAACCCTGTTTATGGTAGCAAGGCACCTGAGGTATAATGTGTAGTGGCTCTAGACCTTGTAGTGCTCCTAGAGTGGGGGGTGGTGGTCACAGATGGACTAAGTCGAGTTGCTGAAGGCCTCACATACAAACTAACATACACACAAAACACACACACAAACATACACACACAGAGCTGCAGATTCTCCCTTGGCTGTTTACAGACTCAAAGACAAAGGCAGCAGCACATCTTCAATGGTGCTCAGTGCTCTGGCTGCGCTTGTGCAAAAGCTGCTCTAAAAGGCTCATTGTTGGAGATCAGTAGGGCAGGTACGGAAAGGGAAGGTCTGTGTGTGTCTGTGTATGTCTGTGTCTGTGAACCGTCTTTGTTTTTGTCTTTGTCTTTGGGGGGACCATGAACACAAAGAGCCCTTTTTGTGCCTTCACTGAAGAGGGCAAACCTCAAGGGTGGGACCTGTTCTGACCCCCTAACTGAAGATGACTTCTGTTTAGATTTGTGTGTGTGTGTGTGTGTGTGTGTGTGGGGAGAGCATTGTACTAGGTACTAACTTAGACTAGGTACACAATAGCAGAGGTCAAATTCAGGAAAGTATTGCAACATTCCTGCTAATTCGATTTGAACGTGATCATTGCTTCTGTGTGACAATTTCCAGCAAACGCACATTAAATCATGTGCCTCCAGCGTATTACTGTTAGATTCATTTCATGGCATCTGGATTTAAAAGGTTTTACCCATGGGAGCGGCAGGCAACTGTAATACGAGACAAAGGTGTGTGTGTGGACTAATGTGTAAAATTACTCAAAGGTGGATGTACGGTAAACAGCAAGGGAAAATTACTTAAAGCTGGATGTAAACAGCAAGGAGAAATTGTTGGATGTCAATTGTAAATAGCGCATTCCCAAGTAATTAGTAGTGTTTTTCTACGAACAATGTGGTCATCACTTGTCATGACATTCAGTTTAGGGTTATTGTACTTGAATTATCTTGAATTCATGCATGTAAGGCTTCTTGAATTATTAGGAGAATATACAAGAATTCATATTATCTCATGCATGAATATCATCATTAACTAAGCATTAGCTTCCCATGAGTAATCATGTTTGTGGCCCCTCAGCTAAAGTGGTGAATAGGTCCTTCTTTAACACTGATGAATAACATGTTATTGATGTTGGAAAAATTGTGAAATGACATGAATTAAAGGTTAATTCAACCGATATGAGCTTAACACTTTTACACCGATAAGTCTGATATGTCGACCTCTAGTTAGTCTAGTTCATCATGTTTGTGACCCCTCAACTAAAGTGGTGAATACTGAATAATGACATTTAGCGTTTAGAAAACTTGCACAAGTTGTGTTTAAATCAGAATTTGAAGAGCGATGACCAAATTTTTGGCAGAAAAAGAAATCCTCATCATCATGCTTGTACCCACCATAATTAATACTTTAGTTGATGTTGTTCATGCATGAGGTCACGAATGAGAGATTATGCACTCATGTCAATTCCTGATAATTCAAGAGATAATAAGGAATGAAGTAATGCCTTATGAATTCATGATAATTCATGTACCCTTACCGTACATGTTACTGGATATTGGGTAAGGGTGTGTCAGAGCTTACATGGACAGTGAACAATGTGTACTTCCGTGTAATTGATTGATTCATGTCCACAAATAGTCCTTTATTTCACTGGAATATTGACAGACACCCAGCCTCTGAATCAACAGTGAATCAGTTGGTTGGTTTTCACGAGGTCAGTCACAGGGAAGAAGCTTCCTCTGAACCTGCTGGTACGGCTGCGGAGAGACCAGTAACGCCTTCCGGAGGGGAGTGGGGTGAAGTCTGTGGTTGGGGTGAGAACAGTCTACGATGATGCTGTGATGCTGTCAAGCATCGCTTGCCCTGCATGGCGTCGATGGAGGGGAGTGAGGAACCGGTGATATATTGGGCAGTTTTCCTCTGCAGTGCTTTCCGGTCAGAGGCAGAGCAGTTGCCATACCATACTGTGAGACAGTTTGTGAGGATGCTCTCAATGATGTAGCTGTAAAAGTTCACCAGGATCTGAGGAGACAATTGGACCTTCTTTAGTCTCCTCGGGAAGAAGAGACGCTAGCGAGCTTTCTCGATCAGAGTAGAGGTGTTGATGGTCCAAGAGAGGTCCACAGAGATATGGACACCCAGAAACTTGAAGCTGGTGACACGCCCCACCTCAGTCCAGTTGACAAGGATGTAGTCCAAAATGAGCTCTTTGGTCTTCTTGATGTTGAGAGTCAGGTTGTTGTCAGTACACCACATTTGTTAGGTGCTGGACCTCCTCCCTGTAGGCCGTCTCATCATTGTTGCCGATGAGACCAATCACTGTTGTGTTGTCTGCAAACTTGAAAATGGTGTTAGAGCCATGTACAGATGTACAGTCGTAGGTGAAGAGAGAGTAAAGGAGCGGGCTCAGCATGCAGCCCTGTAGTACGCCGGTGTTCAGGGAGAGGAGGTGTGTTTATCTAACCTAACAGACTGCAGTCTGTTGATTAGGAAATCCAGCATCCAGTTACAGAGGGAGGTATTGATACCCAGTTTGGTGATCAGTTCGGATGGGAGGATGGGAATGCTGAACTGCGGTCAAGCGGGGGAGAGTGTAATGGGCTGATGCTCTGCAGAGACCACAGCCTTGATGGCCACCTCCTTGTTGTCCCTGTCAAAGTGACCATAGAAGTGGTTCAGTTAGGCAAGGAGGCATCGGTGGTGGTGGGGGGGGGGGGGGTGTTTAGTTAGTAGGTTTGTAGTCAGAATTTTTCTTGAAGTGATTCTCAATCCTTAGCTTGTGGTTGTGCTTGGCCTTTTTGATGCCCCTCTTCAGGTTGGCCATGGATGAGCTATAGGCCTGAGCATCACCTGATCAGAAGGTGATGCATATACAATGCAGCCGGAAACTTTTCAGACCCTTTCAAGGTTTCCACATTTCATTTTGTTTCAGACTCATCTTAAAATGGATTCAATTTTTTTTTCCCTCATCAATCTACACACAATACACCAACACCCCACAAAAAAGCAGGTGTTTGGAGTGTTTTGAAAATGTATAAAAAATAAAAGATTGAAATTTTTAATTTACATAAGTATTCAGACCCTTTGTTATGACGCTTGCAATTGAGCTCTGGTGCATCGTACTTCTATCAATGGTCCTTGAGATGCTTCTACAACTTGATTGGAGTCCACCTGTGCCTAAATGAATTCGTTGGACATTATTATGATGGGCACACATCTTTTTATATAAGTTTACACAGTTGATGGTGTATGTGAGAGTGAAAACCAAGCCACGAAGTCGAGAGAATTGTCCTTAGACCTGCGAGACAGGGTTGTGTGAAGACACAGATCTGGGGTAGGATACAAGAACATTTCTACAGCATTGAAAGTGGCCAAGAGCACAGTAGCCTCCATCATTCTCAAAATGGAAAAGTTTGGAACAACCAACCAGTCTTCCTTGATCTGGCCGCTCAGCCAAACTGAGTAATCCTGGACGAAGGGCCTTGGTCAGACATGTAACCAAGGACCCAATGGTCACTATTAATGACATCCAGAGTTCCTTTCAGAGGATGAGAGAAGTGTAAAGAAGAACAACCATCAGTGCAGCTCAGTGCCTGGTTTCTTCCACACACACCGTTGGGAATTGTGGCCAAATACAGTAGTTCAGTCTTTGTTTCATCAGACCAGATGATTTTACTTCTCATGTTCTGAGAGTCATTCAGGTGCTTTTTGGGAAACTCCCGGAAAAAAATTGGCTTCCATTTGGCCCCTCTATCAAAAAGGCCTGATTGATGGAGTGCTGCACTGATGTTTGTCCTTCTTTATGCTTCCCTCACCAGATTAAACGGGGCTATTGTCTTGATTTGATGCTGATGAGCGAGTATTTGATTGATATTGCCAATAGTGTTGTTTCCATGAGCCTTCTTCCCATGGAGCCCAATCAGATGTTGGTAGGAAGGGGCTTTTAGAGTTTGTGTTCAACTGCAGGGTTGTGTGTTGCACTATTAGTACTATATTTACTATTTAGTGATGAGTCAAGGGGACAATGCCACGTCAGCCACATGCGCACACATGCACGCACACACACACACACACACACACACACACACACACACACACACACACACACACACACACAGAGATGATTTTTCCATGCCTTTCCTTATGGAAAAGTAAGCCAAGACACTTTTTTTCCCTTCTTGGCATACGTACAGATTTTCGATTGGAAAGAAAAATTGGCTACTGAGCAGGAACATAAAATAATTATGTAGAAAATTCCGTAAAGCATTCCTATTCCCCTGTAGGGTCTCCCTCGCACTTTCACAGAGCTCAAAAAAAGTCCTTCCATTTCTCTGTTCCCATCTCTCTCACCCACCACACATCTGGAAGCAATTTGGTGTGTGTGTGTGTGTGTGTGTGTGTGTGTGTTTTGAAAAGGAGAGAAAGAAGAAATAGTGTCGGTCGGGAATTAATTTAAAGAAAGTTTTATGTTTTTGTGTTGTAGAGTTGTGGCTTGTGTATGTGAGAGTGTATACACATACTGAGTATCTGCATATATGAGGTTAAAAGAGGGAATCTGTGTGGTGTGTGTGAAAATGTGTGAGACTGTGAGTGAGAGATTTTACTGGATTAATGAGTGTTCAGACTGCACAGAGGGGGGGGGGTTGTGTAACCCTATACGGGTTCTTGCGTGGAGCAGCAGGTGTGTTCTTTATCCCCCTCTCCCCTCCAGCCCCACCATGCCATGTCAGAATATGTACTGCTCTTGGGGTTGGGGTGTGTGTGTGTGTGTTTGTCGGGGTGGGGGGGTGGCGGGGGGGGTCACAGTCACTAAGTTGGCAGCTGGCAGTGATAGAATTTTCAGGGGGTCAAAAGATCATCTCCCTGCAGACAGACTTGCTGAGGAAGTGGGCCTCACACACAGACTATCACACACACACACACACACACACACAGACTCCAAAGACAGACATGACCTCAGCCCGACTGCAGAGTCTCCTGCTTCTGCACGCTGCCTTGAGCACTCTGTGTCTTTCCTCTGCTCACAGTTGGGGCGGTGGTAGTGTAGTGGTTAAGGAGCTGGGCTAGCGTGCAGTAGCCTGAAAGTTGTCAGTTCAATTCCCGGCTTCCACCGTTGTGCCCTTGAGCAAGGCACTTAACCCCAAGTTGCTCCGGGGACAATGTGATCCCTTGTAATATAGCTGACATATGTAAGTCACTTTGGTCAAGAAGTGTCTGCTAAATGTAATGTAATGTAATGTAATGTAATGTAATGTAATGCTCACCGTGGCGCTAGCGCAAAACAAACTCCAAACAGGACCGCTGCACCACCGCTGCCGTAAAAGCCCCCCGTCTGGGGCCCCTGACTGACCAACCGACTGCGCTGCAGAATATAGCCTGTGGCCAGCAGCCCTGCAGCGCAGCATCTGGGAGGAGCCCAGCGTGGAGCCGTGCCCAGACCCTGTTTTACTGGCCCTTAACTGGGGACATGGTTGACCACAGGGCCCCTGGGTGCCCAGTCTGGGGCTTGGGCAGTCGGCAGCTGTAGATTGGATTAGAGGGCCTGTTGGCGGGCAGGCTGGCGAGCACGCGCTCCTCTGAGACGCCTCGAGTACCACAGACGAGCTGTAAACTCCCCCGACGTCGGGTGGAGCAGCGCAAGCTCAGAGGAAAAAATATAGAGCAGTGTGCCTGTTTTAAGAGCTTCTCTTCTGCAAGGGCTGAGGGTGGTGCAAGAGGAGCTGGATGCTAGTTTTTATTTAGATTGTTTTGAAGTTGAAATGTTGCACATAAATAGCGTTGTTTGAGTAAAAAGGGGCATTTGTTTTTTAGAAATCAAAGCTTCATTTTTCATGGTACTGTATACAAAGAGGCTTCACTGATAACAACATGTAAAGTAGACAACACATGCTTTACAAACAACAGGTCAGTCAAAAGTGACCTCAGAGAATGTACATCTTGTTTGCTTTTTACTGGACAGAACATTGTAAATATATGCACAACCTCTATTGAAATCATCAGGCATTCCATTAGCACATTCACATTCAGGAACTGTTGCATGACCTCAGAGAATATCCTGTTGCATGTAATTCTGTCCAGCAGTTTTGAACCAATATGCTTGTTTTTGCCAAACGGTGCAACCTCTGTTGAAGTCATCAAAGTACATTAGCACATCCTCTCTCAGAGAGTGTTGCTTGGAACCCAGTTGTTTGGGCATGTCCTCATGCCCTGTGAAACCACTGTCTGTTGGTATGGGAACAGCGATGGGTTGTTGTGTAGTGTCCCAGCGTGGCCCTCTGGCCTGGTGTTGCGGTGTGACCCAGCCTAGTGCTCTCACAGCTCCTCTCACCCCATCATTACTTTGTTCCTTGGAAGTCTGGCAGAAGTAGCAGCAGTCTGCGTAGTTTCGTACAGTTTCGACGGAAAGAGACATACTCACATAACATTCCTTCCACCCTACACTTAAGTTCTCGAGAGGCCATGGTGATGTCCGACGGGGGGGGGGGGGCTGAGGGATTTCTGGTAAGTGCTTATATTTCTCAGGGAGGCCGGGATGCCAGATGCATACGATCATGAGGACTGGCAGGCCTTAGGCAGCAGTGTTTTCAACAGTATTCAAAAATCCGCTTTACACACACCAGGTCACCAGAGGACATCCTCCCGTTTGTGTCTGCTGGCTTGATGAACGTTACTAACGTGATGGAGAGCAACTGCTTGTGAAGGGAAGCTTCTGCTTGAGCTACTGTAGGATGTAGGGGCTCACAGACAGGTGCTCACAAACAGTTGAAATTGCCATGTAGAGGTTTACACTTGTGTCTAAACATTATACATTTGATCGGTCCACAATAGTACCAGCCACACACAAGCCAAAAGTTTGCTGGCATTTAAAGTTACACCAAAGCACTTTTCCTCTGTCGCACGCAATTTGTTTATCCAGCACCGGCTTTGGAAATAACGATGTCCACAGACAAGTAGGGTTGCAAAATTCCGGGAATTTTCAAAGTTGGAAACTTTCCATGGGAATTAACGGGAATATATGGGAATTAACAGGAATAAACGGGAATTAATGGGAATAAACTGGGAATTTTTAATATGGAAAGTTAGTCTATAACGGGGAACTTAAATGTAGTGGACAAAACCCCATCTAGAGCATAATAATAGTTAAAACAACCTGATTTAATGCAATTTCAGTTGAATTTGTACCCTGCACATCAGTCAGTCACATGCAGACAGCAATTAGCATAGGTTTCCTTTATGTCTAGCCTATGGTGCGTTCATGTGCATGGGAAAAAAAGGTTCCAACAAATCGGATTTTGTTGTTGAGTGGTGTGGTGTATCTTGGGCAGTTCAGTGTTGCTAGTTTAGCATGCTAGTAAACAATAGGCAGAGAATGGGATTACCGCTAGCATGCTAGTTAACTTTGTATGCTAAGCTAAGCGAAAAATACAAACATTCAAATCAAATTGCTTATTACGAAACAAAATGTTTGTTTATAAATGAAACAGTTTGTATGAATTACCCAAAATGTACAGTTAATTACCATAAATTCCAATTAATTCCCATAATTACCTTTAATTCCATTAAAGTTTCCAATTTGGAATATTTCCAAAATTCCCCAGCTTAACTTCCCATGGTAAGTTTCCGGAAGGTTTCCGGAAATTTTCCGCCCCTTTGCAACCCTACAGACAAGGTAGAGTATGTTGCATGATTTTATAAAAGTATGATGTATTGCAACATCAGAAGCAAGTCAAATTTGTAGTTTCTTATGTCTCATTCCATCGAACTATAGTACAGATCCGCTACCCGATCTTGCAAACTTGTATATACACCTCTATAGCCGCTAGAGGGTCGGGAAGCGACTGCAGAAGTGTTGTTCACCCTGTTACGAGTTGATGAACCACTGAAACGATTTTGGAAACATTATTTAAAGGTACAAAAAACGGTTTATAAACATTCTGTCAAAAAGCAGTGCATCCTCCACAAGCTCCAGTGTGTTTTTCTATATCCTGTGGCAACAATTCTGACTGGAACAGTATTGTCAACCACCAGTGCTATTTCGCAAGCTCAGCATTAAAGGAGGGGGGGGGTTGTCTGACAAACAATATCACCTCCCCCAATCACTCTTCCTCACATTACGCACCCTTAAGTTTTCTCAAAGCTGTGGTTTGCCGGTGGTTTTGATGGATTTGACTTTCACTCCCCCTCTGCTACGCCGGCGATGCTGTCTGAACCAATGTCTGTGTGAGTGAGGCCACTGTAATTCATTGCCCCCCCCACTGAGAGAAGGCCAGTCATCTCTCAACCCCCTGCTGAGGCAAGATGAATGGGAGAGAGGGAGTGATGATGAGATCAGCAATTTCCGTCGCCATGCTCACCGTTCTTTGATCTGCGGCCTGATGCATGTTGAGGTTTCTGCGACTGGCTCGGAAATACTGCTGCTGTTTAATTTCCATTCTCTCTCTCTCTCTCTCTCTCTCTCTCTCCCCCCCCCCCCTCTCCCTCCAGTGTGCCAGTCTTTCGCTGTTCTGGAAGATGGGGCATTGGCACACAACTTACAAGAGCAGGAAAGTAAGTCCTTACTTTAAGCTGTGCTGGAAATGAGTGGCATATTTATGTCCTTTATGACTTTCTTTGAGCTTTAGCTAAGCTAAGGCTCAACATATGTATAACATACGTACGTGTGTGTGTGTGTGTGTGTGTGTGTGTGTGTGTGTTTATTGCAGTTGAGCAGTACTACAGTGCCAACGTGCAGAAGAACCAGCTGGTGCAGAGGGATATCCGGATCGCCCGCCGGCTGCAGGATGAGGAGCGGCACCAGCTGCACCACCTCTCTCGCCAGCGGTGAGGGGAGAGAAAGCGCACACACACACACACACACACACACACACGTGGGCCCTGGTCACACACCGGGCCAAGTCCTCAAAATGATAATGGCACAGATCTAATCAAAATGCTTAGATGCAGATTTTTACATCAGTCTGTGTAATTCTCTGCTGTCTCCACTCGCCAGGGTATAATGAGACACATAAACCAAAGGAAACCAAAGCAAACACCTCAGTGATTTAGAGCTATACACAGTGTTTTCCCTCTTCATTTCCTTGACACTCCATCAGTCAGACAGCCCAAATAAGAGTCCGATGAAGAACTGCATATGTAGATGTTTTTCTTTTTCTGTCATTTTGAGTGGTGAGGACTTTTAATCTCAGCCCACACATTTGCCCTTAATCAACGTCTGGCTGTGAACATCAAAGTAAATTCACCCACTCAAGAATGTCCCTGTGTAACCATGCATATGTCAACTAAGCACAATCTCCCTGTTCTGATGGGTCTAAGTGATAGCAATTTATAACCAAACACTGGAATGAGTCATTATGAATAGTATTTGCAGTGATGTTTTCCCTTTGTAGCTCTTAAGGCCTATTCACACCAAGAACGATAACCATAACTATTACGATAAAAGCGGTCACACTGAACAACGATAAACAAAGTCTCTCCTTGTGTTAATGAATGTGGCGGTTAAAATTTGATGGGGTCTCATTGCTATTAGCTTTTTATCGTTCTGAAAATCGCTCTGAAAGTGATCCCCAGCTATATTGTTCTTCATGTCGTTATCATTATAGTTTGTGTGAACGTCGTCATTCATATACAAGAACGATATTTGTAGTTATCGTTATCATTCTTGGTGTGAATGGGCCTTTATTCTGTGTTTTCTGCCTCTGACAGAAGTGTGAAAAATTCTGTGTGTGTGTGTGTGCTGACAGAGAGGAGCAGGACTCTGAGTATGCACGCATCGTCCAGGAGGAGCTGCAGAGGTGTGCAGAGGAGGCCCGCCGCAGGGAGGAGGAGGACCAGGTACACACACACACACACACACACACACACACACACACACACACACACACACACACACACACACACACACACACAGCCAGCCTCCTGATCCCACTGTGGTTTTAAAGGGGCTTATTGAACCGCACCGCTTCACCCTGTCATTCCTTTGACGCTCTGCTACATGGAACATTATGGGATTACTTACAAAGAACCAGTGCAGTCTGTTTTACTCCCACAGCTGGAACACCCGCCCACACTCACACACACACACACACACACACACACACACACACACACACACACAAGCATCAAAGAAGGTCACATAGGCAAAAAGAAACCATTGCTTTAAAATGCACGTCAGACCATTACAATCTTACTTTATTGATCCCCAGGGGAAATTATCTATCTATCTATCTATCTATGTGCTTCACACCATAAACAACCCCTTTGGTTCCAGTCAGAGTGCTTGGTCATTGTTTTGGCTGCTGGACTCCCTGCTCTTAAAGGAGAATTCCAGTGTGATATTGACCTAAAGTGTATTGAAACATGATCGGCTAACTAGCGCCAGATTTTGGAGTGCAGGGGACAAGCCGAGATGGGCTATGAGACCTACGTTCACACTCGGTATTATGTTTCAACACACTTTAGGTAAATATCACACCAGAATTCTCCTTTAAAGCGCAACTCAGACCAGGATGTTGATGGTTCAGTGCACATGGTTTTGAGACAGGGTGATTTAGGGCCTAGGCAAGGTAAGCACGCTCCTCAGATCTAATCCAGCTGGCCTGCTTAGTAAGATCAGTCTATGCCCTGGGAGTGGGGACACATCATTCTGTTTTTTACCTTAATTATTGGGTATGTGGATGATGCACAGTGAGCAATTGCTTAGTGGACTGCTGTTGACTTCATAGTCATTGTTTGTCACTCGTTGCGTGCTTATTGTGTTGTGAGTAAGGACTTGCCTAACCTATTCTCAGGCCCCCCTACTCAAAGTCTTCACACTGTGTCAACACAAAGGCTACTTCTACCAACCACCTTGACTAGGGTAAACCTAGCACACCAGAGAAGTTGTGACCTTTGCCATCTATTTAATACAACACACTGGTAGCAGATTTCCTGTGTGTAAACACCGCTGTCAGCCTGCAGTGGCTCTCAGTGTAGTGGGATTGGCAGAGCAAACTTCCCTTGTATGCTTAAGACAACAGCGTTGACCCTTACAACCACAAGAGAGGCGTGTGTGTGTGTGTGTGTGTGTGTGTGTGTGTGTGTTTGCCCTGCAGCTGTCTGTGCACTGTGCTGCATCTGCCTCCCATCAGCACAGAAGGCTGTGTGTGGCGTTTCAGATGTGGGCATTTTACAGCAGAATCCGTCTCAATGTCTGGGATGGTGTCCTGTTTAACATGCAGGAGATGGCAGGGCTGGCATTTGCAAGTGAAACTTTTCACTTGTCAGCTGTGTGTTTGTCTGCTTTTGTACGTCTTCTCTGCTTGTGTAAATGTCGCGGCTTTGGCGGACGGCCTGGGGAGTCTTCCTGAAGGATGGTTTGAAATCAGGGCTTGCTCATCCATAGAGGAGCGTTTGTGGAGGTCATTTTTTGGGAGAGGAGTGTTTCTGAGATGGGCACGGTGTTGGCACTCACATCAGAACTAGTAGTTATAGGGCTGGGCAGTACACAACCACTCCTCATCAATCAGATGATGTGGACTCCAGCATGTTTGGACAAATATAGACCGTATCCCTTGAATTTACACAAAAGTGACTCAGACATAGTGTAGTCTTTAGCAGTGAGTTTTTATTCCCTAGTGAAAAACACCGGATTACCTGATAATCTCTCAGAGAAATGTTTGGGGTTGTTTGTAACGCAAACATGGCAGTTATCTACACATATTCTGCCTCTTCCGCTGCCAAAAGCTGTGAATATATTGTGCCAATCATGTGTCGAGATTGGTGTCATGATGCCTTCTGCACGCGCACCTCTGCCCAAAATTGATGCCCGATAAGTGCCCAAAATGCATTGCAATATGACCGCCGAGTCGAGAGACTTGGCTAAAATGACACTGGTGTTACTGATGTGATGTGGTTTGTTAACTGCTTCAGAAGTGAGGCTAATGCTGGAGCTAGTGTACAGATGCTCACAAAGGATCAGTGGTGTAGTCTATATAATACGCCCACCTCAAAGCATCACTATCTCAGTATACCCACTTAAAATAGGCAAGGGTGCGTATTAACATTTGGGGTTGATCACAGTATACCCACTACAGCTAGCTGCTACACAGTATACCCAGTACAGCTAACTAGACTACACCACTGAAGGATGTTGGGCTCATCTATTCCGATCAGTCAAAACAGTACCTGCAGACCACCACCACACAAACCACAGCTCTGGGTACTGTTAGAAATGCTGGGTGGAAAAAATGTCTGCTAGTCACAGAGGAGAACATGCTTTCGTATGTGTTCTCTTTAAAAAGAAAAAAAGCTGTCATGTAAAAAAGTATGTTTTATGTGAGTGTGTTGTGCTTGTGTAGACAGGCTCCTTGTTGGCAGTAGAGAACAGGAGCTCTGGGTTGGCCTGCCTCAGGGCAGTGAGGTTAAGGTGCTGGGCTAGCATGCAGTAGCCTGAAAAGAATGTGGGTTCAATTCCCGGCTTCCTTGAGTAAGGCACTTAACCCTAAGTTGTTCCGGGAAGAGTGGCCCTTGTAATATAATTGACGTGTAAGCCACTTTGGTGAAAAAGCTTCTGTTGAATGAATAAAAGGGGGGTGGGGTCATCTATTCAAATCAGTCACAACTGTACCAGACACACAAACCACAGGTACTGTTAGAAACACTAGGTGGAAAAATGCCTGCTAGTCACAGAAGAGAACATGCTTTCATACATGTGTTCTCTTTTTAGAAAAAAAAAGCTTCTGTAAGCTGTAATGTCATGTAAAAAAAAGTCTATGATTTATGTGAGTGTGTTGTGCTTGTGTAGACAGGCTCCTTGTTGGCGGTAGAGAACAGGAGCTGTGGGTCATAGTCATAGAGCACTTTCTCATTTAATCTTTCTGCCTTAATGACCCGACTATTGATGTGTGGCTTTGGCAGACTCCACCGTATAATTAACCACACCCTTACCATGTGAAGAAAAGCCGTAAATGGGCCTTCAGTGGCCGCAGCCTTCCACATCAATTCCTCTTCCCACCTGATGATGACGGATAATTGTTTTTCTTTTCTGCCCACACTGAGGGCAACGGAGCATCCTCGTAACACCACAGTATTCAGCCTCACCAAGCCAGTGTGATCAGTGGCTGTTTACTGTTTTGAGGTATAAATATTTATGCACCCCTCCGCAGGCTTTTAATTAAGTCCCCAGAAGCCACCTGGGCTGTGTCATCTAACTCTAATCACCCCTGCCATGCTTCAGAGCCCAGTTGCCATTTCAAGATGATAATTGTGTGCTGAGGTGGTAGGCTAGCAGGATGTTGTCATTTCAGCTAGAAAAACACAGAGCGAGAGACCGACCAACGCACAGATAGACACTGATTAACAGACACAAAAACAGAGAGTTTGAGAGACGGAGAAAGAAAGAAGGACTGTTATTGTTTTTCTGCAGTAAGGCACCCACAGTTTGCCGCTTCTTGCACAGGTGGCCGAGGTCAAAAAAACCCCTGCGATACTGGCATTGCTCAATTTTTCCACTACGTTGGGGGCAAAGCCCTGAGCTTGTGCCTGTTTTTAGTGGGAGGTTTCAGCTGGTGGGCGCTGACTTTGTGGCATATCGCCAGTCCGGCTTTGTGTCCTAATGTGAAGGCATTGAACGGTGCCGACTAGAGGATCGAGGGGGCAGGGATGCCAAGTGCCCGAAAAAATGGGACCAGCTGGCAGAAGAGGTGTGAGGGAATACAAGATCAACTCCATCTCTGAACATCTTTGCTCTCTCTCCATCTGCTACTGCATACCAGGGATGAAAATGAGCACCATCCAGGTAGATTTCAGACACAGAGTAATAATTTAATATTGAGTGACTGGTGAATTGGACGAAAAACCTACCATTGGCTAGTGGATGTGCTCATTTTCAAAATTTCATTTCCACCCCTGCTGCACACCCCGCTCATGCGCTGTATCTTAAAAACTAATTTAGATTAGATTCATCTTTATTGTCATTGTGCAGAGTACAAGTACAAAGACAACGAAATGCAGTTTGCATCTAACCAGAAGTGCAAAAAAAAGCAGAAAAGTGCAATGTGATATTAACCTGAATTAGCATGCTAAATTACTAGCCACAGCCCGACAGGTGTCATAATACCAGTTTTAGCCATGAGAGGCGGTATGCGGGCAACATAACCGCCAGCCAAACTGCAATACACGAATAACTTGCACGGCTTGTGGGTGTACTTGAACCAGAGAATGTCTACTAACCAAACAGTATACTGTTAGGCTGTGGCTAGTAATTTAGCATGCTAATTCAGGTTGATATCTCTGCAGCACTATACCTTGTCATTTTTTTAATGACATCATCGCCCTTATTTCTTCTCATTTTTTTTATGCGTGTAGCTAATTTTTTGGATATTTTTACCTCAATTCTTACACATGGCACCTTTTTAAGGGCAGAATAAATATGGCTATTATTGTTGGCTCGTAAAGAGTGAGTGTACCGAATTCTCAGACACGTAGCTGGTTTCCCTTGGACTCAGCCTGTGCAGTAAACATCAGTCTGTGCTCCCAGAGTGAACCAACCTTTGTGTGGCTGTGCCAGCCTATCAGCCTGCCAGTGTACCCGCCATGCCCGGCCCGCCCCGTTGCCAGCTCACTGCCAGTCTGCCTCACCTAAGGGGCTGGCACCTACAGACACACTCCCCTCAGGATGGCATCAAAAAGTTGGCACAAGGCGGAGTGACACCCCCCCCCCCCCAGTCACACCTGGGCACATGTGGGAACTTCTAAGGTTCACTAATGAAGCCATGATCACTGCTGCGCTGACAGCTCTCCCTAATTGCCCCGGGTTTGGAGCCCAAGAAAGCCTTTGAACTAGGCGTGCTCCATCTCAGTGTGTGGTAGGGAGCGTGCCGCTCGTCTGAGGGGGTTTCGATTACGCGCTGTAAGGAAGCCACTTCCTCCTGCCTTGTGCTGGCAGGTCACATTTGCATATTCAAACGCTGCACCTCTCCTAATGGCAGTGCTATTAGACCAGTAGACACGGGCAGATTCAGTCATGTTGACTTCTCTACTGCTTGTAGAGCTTAGTTAAGCAAAACCTGCTGGTAAATTTTATTGCTTGTTTTTAATTGAGCGGTGCATTTTGTTTTCATGTAGTGAACCGAAAGTGTTCCGTTATGCAATTATTATCTGAATTTGAGAATATTTTCATCTCTAGAAAGCTGTTTGTAAAACCACATGGATGGGAATATCTAGTATGACTGTTTGTGGTTTTAGCAGGTCTTAAGTGGCGGTTTGGCTTTGTACAAATAGGGCAATGTCACAGTGACATCTTGTGGATAGGAGTGGAACTACACGTCGTATTTGCCGTTCATCTTCCACTTTTTCACACTGAGAATCTCATCTCATGTTGTCACTGAACATTGTTCCAAAACAATCAGTGATACTGTATCACTGCAGTGGCCATAGCTTGCAGTCACACATTTGTTGGTATATGAAGGCCCAGACATGTACACGACTATTCAAATGTTTAGACACATCTACTCATTTATGTCTTTCTCTTTCTGACTCTTTATACACTGTAAAAGAAAACTGAAACAAACTGAACAAAACTATGTTCACTTATGTTAATTGAGAAGTATTCCAGATGACTATCTCATGAAGCTTGTTATAGTGATACTGATATTGTGTAAAGCAGTCATGAAGGTAAATAAAGGCTGTTGTGAAGAATCTAATACACAACACGCATTTAGTTTTTTCAACACAAGAAAACAAGGTATGTTTTATTAATTAAAACCTTCAAAGTGTTCCAAAGCCTCTGATTACCTTTATGACTTCTTTGCATACAGTACTATCAACATCATTGAGAGCTTTATGAGATTGTCATGCCAAACTCTTCTTGATCAACATGAGTGAATGAATAGTAGCCTAGAAGTGCTCAATATGTATGGGAACTGCTTCAGAACTTATAGAAAATTGTTCCAATTGTTGAGGACACTATTATATGAAATGCTGTCATCACCGCAGAAGTTGGCTGCTTTGAAGAGCCTAAAATATGAAACATCCCTACCTTGTGTGTTATTTCATTGTTCTGAGTTTTCAGTCTTGCTCTACAATGTAAGACTACTCAGAAAAAGAGACCCACATACAAGAAGGTGTGTCCAAACGTTTTACTGGTAGTATGACTGGTAGGTCGACCAGTTTCCCAAACATGGATTAGGCCTTTTTGTAGTGGAGATCTTCATTGATGCTTGTCATCACTTGTGTGAGATAAATGTGTAGGATTAGTCTTAATCCATGTCTACCAACGGGCGGTTTCTCAAACATAATATGCTTTTTGTGCAAGTTGGAAGAAGCTGATGAAGCTGAAGTTAACATATCATTATGGTGGAATTGCCCTGTTTGAAGGGTTACAGTACATGTACAGCTTTCTACAGTAAATGGCCTTTAGCAGTGCAGAGGCAGGTGGAAATTTGGTGGAAAACACAGTCATCACTGTAAGACCACCCACAGATATGTATAGCCATGCCACACACACACTCTCTCTCTCTCTCTCTCTCTCTCTCTCTCTCTCTCTCTCTCAGGGTTTTGCGAACCGTGTAGGTCAGACCTAGAGGCTATTTGAGCTGTGTGTCTGAGATGTCGGTGGGTTGATGTGTGAGAGAGAGGAGCGTGGTGGCAGCAGCAGCACCACCGCCACAAGGCCCTTTGATGGTTCGGAAATTCCCCAGTGTGACGTTACGTGTGACACGGCTAGTGCGTGGGTGGGTTTTGGGTTGTGAGCCTAGGCGTTCAAGATTCACATACAGAGAGGGTGGAGATGATGCTCAACAGTGTTAAGAGTGTTAGTTTTGGTCAAGCCCCCACACTCCCCCCCACGTCTTACCCTCTCAACATTACTCGTCTTGTACTCATAGTTTGGGTGGGCTTCGTCTGTGCAAACAGTTTCATCTTGCCCACACACGCACACAGGTGCAAACACTGTAGACAGCAACTCCACTGCATTTCTATCCATGCCCCTCTGTATCTGCACTTATATGTTAGATAAGGCTGCTAAGAGGGCCAAGAAAATGTTACCTGTTAAATGGAACTGTCACTGGAAGAAAATCAAATAAAAGATAAAAGTCTGTGTGTTGGCGTCTGTTTTTTAAAATTATTCTCCCAGACTTGTCTGAAATAATCTCTTAACCAATAATGTGTCTCATGAGCGTGTTCCTTATCTGTGAGGTTCTCAGTCAGACCACATATTTTTCTGTGTATTTAGTTCTTTTTTTTTTTCTCTCACAGGAAATCGCTAAGCGTATACAGGAAGAGGAAGAACTAGGCGCCAGACGGAGGGGCGGCTGTCACTCGAGTGCGAGGAGAGGTATATTTTCACTCCTGTACTTTGAACAGGTCCTTCTATCCCATCACTGCATACTCCACTAGGGGACAACAAAGGAGGCAATTTATGTGTTGACCATTGAAGTGTTGAAGTGTGTATATGCGAGTGTGTGTGTGTGTGTGCGTGTGTGTGTGTGTGTGTGCGCGCGTGTGTGAGCTTTGCTGTGTCAGATTATATCAGCTCTATCGGCGGTGCTCGCATCACATGCTCTTTCCATTAAAAGCGTGACTCAGCTCGTCAGTGCCACGCGCCACGCGCCACGCTCTCCTGCCGTCTGACTCATCAGAACAGCTGATCTCCCTCAGGAGTTCCTCAGTCGGCCATCATCCCAGTGCATTCTGAACCCAAGGGCACTCTATCCTCCGCATTCATCAGGTCATATGAGGCCATTAGTCAAAAATGTGATTATCGGATGACTCAAAGCTGACCCACGTCGAGTGAGCGATCAAGTCGAGCGAGCGAGTTGAGCGATCTAGTCATCATGTAGCATTTGACGTAGCATTTTTTAAGCGTCATCAAATCCGATGACTAAGAGATGCTTAAACTTGACATTTGATATAAACCTTTGCCCTTGAATGACTTGATAAATGCTCATAGGTCACAGTAGATTCTGTCAGTTCTATGTTCTATCTAGTTTCCCCAGAACTCCTTCTCCTTTGTCTGCAGTTTTCTGTTCCTTCAATGTTAACATATCATTGCTCTGTCTTCTGTTCTCTATTGTCTGATTATATTCCGGTAGCATTATTTTAAAATGCCTTGACAGTTTGTGCACAATTAGTCAGCTGTTCAGCTGTCCTGTACAACTAAAACATCTGCCCCTCAAATCGTAGAGCTGTTGTCTGCTCTAAACCGAGGTTTTGTCTTGAATGCTGGCAGAATGAAGGGGGAAAAACATGAGTGGTGTAATCCTTTGTCCTCAGGCGACCAAAAAAAAAACCTCCTGTTGTCTAGACGATTGTCAGCGATGCTTGTGTGTCTGCCTTTGACACCCTCGTGTTCTTCCTCAAGGGGGGTGAACTTTCTGAAAGAAAAATAAAGAAAAAACACAAAATCTTTGTTTTGATGACAAAATGTAAAGCTTCAATAAAAAACTTCTTAATGTGTGTATGATGTTAGATGGGTAATTCCAGCAATATGTTTGGGTGACCTGAGTAGGCCTACTAAACACATTGGTTTTGCATAGTGTCTTGGGTGCTTTCTGTAACCTGCCCCATTAACTCTCCTTTTTACTTTTGCTTTCTTACACACCATGCTAAGTGCTTGCAGAATGTTGTTGTTGTTGTTGTTGTTGTTGTTTGTTGTTTATATTCCAGTTACATTCTCACTCTTCCAATTTCATCCAGATAAATGTAGACTAGTAGCATTAAAGCATGCCTGCCTGAAAACTTTCACTTTGTTGTTTGCTGCCCTGCTAAACCATGATGACTGCACTGCTGTGTCACCTCTCATTTTCTACTGAATGTTTTGACTGAACCTTGTGCTAATCTGTGAAACACCTGCCCTCACCTAACCGTTAACCCCACCTCACCCCCACCCCTTCATCCCCTCCTGCTTTGTGTTGTGTTTGCATGGTTATGGCTTTGACTAAAGATGGCACCGGTGCAGCTGCTCCCTCATATCCGACCCACGCTGATCACGCCTGGGCTTGTGAGCATGACCGGCCCCCACGCCACTGGCACCCACCCAGAGACAGACGCTCTCCCTCCCTCTCGCCTTCCCCATCGCCCTCTCCTCCCTCTGATTCGGAATACCGTCCCGACCGGTATCCCGATGAGCGGTATCCCAATGACCAGTATCCCGATGACCGGTATCCCAATGACCAGTATCCCGATGACCGGTATCCTGACGACAGGCCTCCAAGGCGGGGGAGCCGGCCGACCCCGGTGGTGGGCCCGGCGGAGACCGTGGCACCAGGCGCTCCCTTCTCGGGCAGCTGGGCGGACGCCCTGCGCCTGATCAAGCAGGACATGAGCGAGCAGGGCTACGTCAGCTGCAGCTCCGAGGATGAGCTGCCTGCCTCGCCCCTCCGCAGGCTGGAGAGGGTGGTGCGGAGCCAGGAGCAGGAAGATGCCGCCGAGCGCCGCCAGAGCTGCCGCCGCGTAGGGGACCGGGGGGAGGACCGGCGCAGCAGTTCGGGCTACGGAGACGAGCGAGGGTGGAGGTCCGAGCCCCGAGCTCTCAGGCACTCGGCCAGCGTCCGCTACAGCTCCCCGGGCGATGGGCGACCGGCTCGGCCGCTGGAGCGCGTTGGCAGCTGGGCCTCGAGTCACAGCAGCGACAAGCATGTACACTTCAAAGACGACAGGAGGCGCTCTAACAGCTACCACAGCGATGGCAGACGGGCGTATGAAGGAAGTTATGAAGGCTTTAGGGAAAGGGGTGGTGTGGTGACTTACAACGGAGAATCACGGCTGGCTAACAGCAGAAGCAGGGGCCATCAGACCTATCCAAGTGACGATAACTGGAATCGCCAACAGCAGGTTCCACCCCTGCAAAGGAACGCCTTTGCCAGGCGCAGTTACCACGGTGACGCCAGGCGGAGCCAGAGACACTCTTTCCGGGACGGCCGTAGCAACGGCTACCACTGGAACGGTACCTCCAACTCTCGCTGCATCCCTGAGGAGCGTGGAGAAGAGCCGATGGAGGGGTCTGGCCTGAGGGAGCGGTCAGCCTGGGACAGAAGGAGCTGCCGGAGCTCCAGAGAGCACAGAGGCCACCTCGACTCCCCAAGGCACCAGCTGGCCCCGCGCAGGAAGGAGGGGGACTCCTCGGGAGCTCGGCGCTGCCACAGCGAGCGCAGGCCAGCGGGGCACTGGCATCGGGGGCCGGGCGGTGAGGATGGGTTCAGCTCGGGGGAGGAGGGCGTGTGGGAGAGGAGAGTGGGCAGTCACACCACACCTTCACACAGAACCACCGACACAGGTAACCCTGGCGCCATGGCTCAATCCTCTTGGCCGGCCTACTCTAACCGACCGACCTGACCTGCCTACCTGTCATATCTGCATCTGTAGATCTCTCTGCATCTGTTTGTTGCCTGTCTGCTCTCTTTCATCATCAAAACTTACCATGCCTTTGATCTTAACCCCGCAGTCCATATAAGGGATTGTGTGTGTGTGTCTTTTTTTTTTTTTTCTCTCTGGTGGTTTGTGTATGTGTATATAAACCCAGAACTGCTTTGAAATTGGGTGTTTACATGCAACGTGTATTAAAAAAAGGAAAAAAAAAACATTTTAATCTTGATACATTTTAATTTCTTTTTTTGTACATTTCATTCTTCTTGGGTTCTAATATAGATAATTTCCGTAGTCCATTTTCTCTCTCAATCTCTTGATGTTCCAGTCCATTGACTCAATGTCCCTGATTCTGTTTCATGCTACAGGTCAGCTCAGTTCCTGCTGTTCACACCTCCCTTCTTTACTACTTCATAATTATATCTGCCTGTCTGTTGGTTTTACGTCATGGACTTTATTCTATGGCTAGGGGTGGGGGTGATTCATGCTTATAAAGATCAAGGCCGAGGCTGATGTTCGAAGCACGCACAGTACTGTGAAAATGTTTATGCTTCTTATGTTTGATGCCATTCATTATTCTTTCAGGAGAAGTAGAATTAATGTAAAATAAATGTAACAATATATTGGGAACAAGAACAATTTTAAAGGAACTTTTTAAAAGGTCATGATGCGGCTGGGTTCTTTTTACATATTTAGAAGAAGAGATTGGTAAATACCAACCTCCTTACTGGAGTTTTAGGAAGTCATAAACAGGTTAGCTCAATAAGCAACACAATACATTTGGACTTATTTGGAACAGTACTATAGTTAAAGCTAAATTTCCACACCTGTTCCCCTTTGGTGGTGATGTTTAAGTTTGTTACATAGTGATTCTGATGAATAGTGTTCAATGTGGTTTCTTAAACACCATGTGGCTTTTCCACAGTACTGTATGTGTCTGAGAATATATCCAAAGTTTCCCTTTACGACAGTAAATCAACCAACTTCAGTTTATCACTCACACAATCTGGTTGCTTTTACCACACCCTCTAAGGTCGTGTTTTTTTTCACCCTGGGGCTAAGCAGCAGACCAGCAGCCCCTGTCCTTCTCCGTTCTTCTCTGTAAGGAAAACCTCCTCTCCTCCACATCCGCAGGTGTGCCTGTAAGGCCCAAGGGCCCCCCCCTGGCCATGGGGGACCTGCAGCAGGTGCTTCTGGACGAGGAGCTGGCACGCAGGCTCCAGGAAGAGGAAGAGCGGCTCCTCAGAAGGGTGAGTCTGCTGCCCAGACCTCTGCCCTCTAAGCTTCTTGTCCTATGCTCCCACCTTCCCCTCCCACCCTCCCTCTGGAGATCTCTGCAGAAGTTTGTTCAGAAGGTTCTGGTTGATAGCATTGTGTTGCTTGGCTCTGTGTTTGGCATGGAGTTTAGACACTGACTTGTCCGTCTGACCTGTTCCTCTTTGCGTTTTGTCTTTCATTTCCACAGAGCCCCAGGCAGTCATCCCCGCCAAGAAGGGTGTACGTGGAGGGAGATTTCAGGGTTGCTCAAGAGGCCCAGGATGAGGTGAGACCCCCCCCCCCCCCCCATCCCATCCCATTATATTCTATTGTGTGGCCTTTTTTCTGGAGTATTGGGGGTGGTCTTGATGGGAAGAATTCCATTCATACACCCATCATTCCCATCCACCCACCCTTGGACATCCATTTAGAGTGTGTGTGTGTGTGTGTGTGTGTGTGTGTGTGTGTGTCTTGTTGCAGGAAATTGCACGCTTCATTCAGAAACAGGAAATCAAGGCCAAGCATGGCTGGACGGAGGCGAATGCCCCAGAATTGAGTCCTGACGCTCACGACCCCTGCAGCGACCGGAGAGCTGCCAGGCAGAGACAGGTACCCCCCCCCCCCCCCTCCATCTTCCTCAGAACACCCTGACATTTGTCCCTGACCTGATAACAACAGGTCTGGGGCAGCAATTCATCCCATGTCTGATTTCTCACCTACTCCAGCTGTTACACATTTAATTAGCCGCAAGCCTGAGGGAGTCTGAGTCACCAAGCTGCTTGATATTTGTTATCTCCAGACAGACTTTATAATTTTCTCCAATTATCCAAGAATTTTCTGAATAAAATTGGCCGCAAGTCTGAGGGAGTCTGAGTCAAATGCTTGATATTTGTTATCCCCAGATAGACTTAATCATTTTCTCCAATTATCAACACAACATTTGTCATTTAATTTGTGCTGCAGTGCTAATCATTTTAAAACTCTTATACTGTACCTTATTTATGTGTGCTTCCATTTAATGTAAAATAATTTGTTGTTGGCCTGACTTTCCAGAGATCCTCTCTCTGTGAAGCATTAAAACTGTTGAAGGTTGTTCTATTCAGAAGTTTCAGAGGATTTAAAAAAAAAAAAAAAATTTTGCACTGAGATCACCACACCTCTCCATGTCAACTCACTCATGATGTTTCAACAAACATGTGTCTAAGGCAGTGATCGTTTACTTTAGGTTGGCCCTTTTTTATCACCTTATTCCATGGAAGAATGGCAACATTAAGGCACAGCATTGGGCCCCTTTTACATTAGAAAAATTATCCGCTTTTCAAAAATGGGATACACAGGGATACACTGAAGGCCTTTTTGGCAAGTGTCCGAAAAGAAAAAGCGAGGAGGAGGAATGCACACCCAAGTAGAAGTGCTGTCCAGGAGGTTATCAGATTAAAGAGAGAGTAGCCGCACACTCTGATCTCATTATATATTTATTAAAGACTAAACATTGATAAAGGCTGTTTGCTGAGGTGTCAAAATTCAAGTGTCCAAAAAGACGTAGTGCTTCAGGACGCATTCACACTAGACCATTTGGTCCGGACCCGCGTTCGTTTGGACAGATGGTTCCGTGATTTTTGCTAATGTGAACACAGACCAGGGTCCGATAGAAAACAGTGGTCTGGGGTAGGGTCCGTTAGGACTCCGGTGCAGTTGGAAGGCTATCTGTTCCAGAACCAAGCCAAGCGATATTAGTAAAAAGGAGCTAGTGTTTTTGACATAAATGGATCCGGGACCACAAACAAAAATGCAATGTGAACGTAGACCAGCTGGTTCAGGGCTGGGGGGGAGTAACCACACTCGGGTACAGTCCAAACGGATCCAGTGTGAAGGCAACCTCAGAGTCGGTAGTAAGATTCTGTGCCATAATGGTACGACATGACTAAGGAAAACTCCAGTGATTTTTTTTTTCACATAGATGTTTGTTTCTCAAGGTTACCGAGGACTGTTGATACGAAAGAAAAAAAAAAACATTGGCGCTACCTAGCTTGAGTTGCTGCATCCAACAGCTAGAGTAGCCAGGAAGCTACAGTGATACACTCTGGGGGGCATCTTTTAAATAATGCCAAAATGATTAATTACATTTTGTTTGACATTTTTGTTTGTCAAGTAGGCCTATTTGTCTAGCTAGGAATTGGCAAGAAGAAGCCTTAAATGAGCTATAAATTATGACTGTAAGGCTGCGGTTACAAAAGCGCTCTCCTATGCAGCTGTAAACAAATGTCCATAAAGTGCTGTTGGCATCAAGCCTACTATAACCAGATCCAACAAACTGGGAGCAATAGGTGGCAGTGGTAGCGTAGTGGTTAAGGAGCTTGGCTAGCATGCAGTAGTCTGAAAATATGTGGGTTCAATTCCCTGCTTCCACAGTTATGCCCTTGAGCAAGGAACTTAACACTTTGGGGACAATGTAATCCCTTGTAATAGAATTGACATAAGTCACTTTTGATGAAAAGTGTCTGCTAAATTAATAAAAATGTAAATTTAGGGGCAGGCTACCTGGCCGCAGTGATTATTTACAAAAAAGCTATGTAAGAACACAACTTTATTACTTTCTTTTGCAGAGGGAAAGACTTGACTCCCAAGGCCTGCCTTCACCTCCAGAGGACTATCAACCTGACGAACAACCCCACAGCCCAGTCAGCGTGGCAGCGTGAGTTACGTGCCATGCTTTTGCATTCCATAATAGAGGGACGAGGCAGGACGTGCCCTTATTTGTGTGTATCTTTCTGTGCGTAATGCGTAGGTGGTAGAAAACTCCTATCTTGTTTGACTCTTGCGCAACTGTGTTTCCACCAACATGGTAACTGTATCTAAGCCAGCCAGAAAGATGCTTAGACAAGTGTGTCAGTGTAGCCGTGAAGCTATTCCATTCATCTTTAGTTCTTTGCACTACTTTTATACATTTACATGGCTTATAAATTTACCTCAATGTAAAAAAAAAAACAACCTAATAAAAATAATACAGCCACAGCCTTTGAATGTGCCACTTGCAGGAATCTCAGTAGGCTCAGTGGGGTGGTGGTAGCGTAGTAGTGAAGGATCTGGGCTAGCATGCACTAGCCTGAAAAAGGTGTGGGTTCAATTTCCAGCTTCTTCCACTGTTGTGCCCTTGAGCAAGGCACTTAACCCCAAGTTGCTCCGGGAACAATGTGGTGCAGTTCTGAGCCCCGCACTGCAATGTAATTTCCTTCCAGTCAGCAGCAGCCACCTGTCCTGAATATCGCTGAAGCGCTGGACCCCACATTCCAGGCCAAGAGGACCGAAAACTTCCAAGTGGGACAACCAGACCTTGGTAGGACTCCGAGTTCTGACCGCTAAACAGCGGAGTCTTACAGGGAGATGAATGACTCCTCTTCTAACAGGGCTTCTTCTGTGTTCGGGCCTTTTTTTAGGTGTGTCTGAAGGCCTACCGCAGGCTCAGTCAGGAAGCTACGATGTGACAGAAGAGCCAGCCTTTGTCCAGCCCACCAAACGGCCAAATGAAACAAAGCCGAGCCGAACCAAAGCCAAAGAGAAGAAGCAGAATGCCAAGCAGAAAGAGAACTGCAAGCAGCAGTGATGCTGGTGACCGTCATTCAGTTACTGTGCACTCAGTCCAGTACAAGTTTGTAGTTTGCTTGTTGAGCTGTTATTACGCACCCTTCCTTACTGAATTTCAGTTACAGAAATGCCCGATTCATGGAAGCTATTCACCCCCGGCCCCCTGTTTTTATGTTCTTGTGTGGTTTTTTGGCCTTAACCTCTTAGGAATTTATTATTTCAGAGGCATGAGAACTTAAAGGAGATGGTTGAAAGTTTCGGCAGAACATGAAATCGAAAGTAAATATAAAGTTAATGTTGAATATAGAGTTATGTTCTGTACTGTAGGCAACTGCCATACTCAGGCGGTCTTTCCAGGGAATTTGAGTTCATTTGAGGAATGTTGCAATATCAGGCTACCATTCCGAAAGCAGTCATAGCCTTTTTTATGATTTTTTAAGTTATTGCAAGAAACACCTTGCAACTCTTTCACATATTCAACTATGTGAGTGTAGCCAACAGAATTATGGGTAAAGATTTGGCATGTATTGAGACAGTGCTTGACTTTTGGTTGAATGCAACAAGTTCTCAAACCATGTAGCATGTGTAGTTATTTAAAACTACAGCTAATCTATCTAAGGTTGTGTATATTCAATTGTAAGATACAAACAATAGTCAATATCATATTGTGAGGGATTTTGTATTATGCTTTGTGTTTACTCAGTTGAAATATATATTTTACACTAAACCAGTGCTACTAACCAGTGCAGAAAATGAATTAATAGTACATTGTTTGTACTGTAAGTAGTATTTCTCATTTTCATTGAAGAGAGAGATGGAGGGGAGGGACGTCAAAATACACAACTGGAAGATGATCATTGAGTCAAGTCAATATGTCCAAGGCTGTGCAGGTGTCTGTCCGTATCAAGGCTGGCAGCAGCTCACAAAGTAGACATTGCATTGTGCATTTGCCAGCATCTGTACCACCAGTCACGTTTTGCCCTAAGCGTAAGATCACTTTGCGTTAATGCTGGGTTGGCACCAGACTCCCGGCACTCCCTGATTGACAGGAATGTGTGTGGGCTGGGAATCTCCTCATTATGAGTGGAAGTCTCAAGGTGATTGTAGGGAGGACCAGTAGTGTTCCTTGTGAAATATTTTGATAAGAAAGACATCTGGTATGTTGCAGCCTGTAATTGTGAAAGTGTTTCACCCAGCAAAATTGCTAGCATAAAGATATTCTTTCAATATGGAACCCAACAAGCAGAATGTTTTGTTATTGTTTCCCTGGATTAAGGGGTGGGGGGGGGTCAATTAGTTCGTAAGTTAGTTCCGTGAAGAACAAATATTACTATGTCAGTTAAAAGAAAATACAGAAAATGAGATGTCTGTTTCAGTGTTTTGCTTACGTGACCATAATCATAGGGATAATTTTGCCCCTCTATCTCTAAAACTGTCTCCTGTAAATGTTGATTATTTTTAAAATAAAAGTCAAATCCATGTTCTTCCTTTTTTCTCCCCAACTGACATCGCAGACCCCAAATGCAGAGTTTCTATTGTAATTCGAATGTAAAATTCCATGACTTCTCCCTGACTTTCCCTGACAAAAAAACCTGAATTTCCACAACCTACTGTATAATGAATGGTACAATATACTGACTAAGATTTCAGAGCAGCAACATAGCGTTCAAGACTCTTTTACTTTTTTTAGAGCGAGTGATGACTATATTGAATAAACAAAGTTGGGCTAACCACAACTACTCAAGCAAGACATAAACTTAATAACGAAAATATAATTAAATATATTTGAATTAATGTGTTTTGGCAAGTACATTTGAAACTGCTACACAATTCCCTGATATTCCATGTCTTTGCCCCAAAAATGATAACATTCCCTGACTTTCCATTTTCATTCCATGATATTCCAGATATTTTATGACCTGTGGGAACCATATATATATATATATATATATATATATATATTACATTACATTACATTTGGCTGACGCTTTTTAACCAAAGCGACTATATATATATATATATGGTAACATGCATTTGTAGATGAGTCAGGGATGAGAGCCATGTGGAGGAGACACACATTCGTGTGGATGGCATACCAGAGCACACATGCACCCTAATAATCCCATCATTAACACGAATAATTCCATCAAAAACACGAGCGACGGCAGACAACAACAAACAATATATATCCACGAGCAAAAGTCACTTCTGGATTGAAGAGGAAACCAATTTTATGCTTAACGCAATGAAAACCCTTAATATACTCCATTTACTTGACGGGAGAAAATATAGAAATGGGGCGATACCATGTAGAAGAAGACGACCAGATGTTTTGAAAATAACTGGAAGTTTGAGTTTTATTTCATGTACTTTGAACGAAATCCAATTAATGGACGGAATCATGTAAACCACGTTTTTCCCATTATCGCATTACTGAAGTGCATGTAAACGTGCAGATCCGATTATTACAATTATCTGATTATTCCTAGTTATCTGATTATTATGGTCATGTAAACAGGATCATTCATATAGATAGCATACCAGATCACACATTCATATGGATAGCATGCTAGATCACTCGTTCATATGAATGTGGAGACCAGGCTATTCTATTTTTGCCAGGTGTTTTATTGACTCACTTAAGAGCACTGAACTTTCCCTTGATATGTAATCTAAATGGAGGCATCTCCTCATTGCAAAATGATTTAATCAGAGGTAGTTTTCTGTGGGAAGTACCTGTTTTGGTAGTTTCAATTAATGTGTGAATTGGTGAGTGAATGTGAAAGTGTGATATATCAGGGTAGGTGGTGTGTGTATATCAGATAA
The DNA here is from genome assembly GCF_018492685.1 of Alosa sapidissima. Classification (NCBI taxonomy): domain Eukaryota; kingdom Metazoa; phylum Chordata; class Actinopteri; order Clupeiformes; family Clupeidae; genus Alosa; species Alosa sapidissima. The sequence continues at coordinate 18,778,989 of NC_055963.1, forward strand.
AGAAACTATGAACCATTCCTTCCTGGAAGCCCATTACTGTATTTACATTTATTTTACATTTACCTATAAACCTAATTTACATATATCCAAAAAATCCGCCAAAATCATTTATTTAATTTTTTTATTCAAAAGGTTTCACAGAGACTACTTGTGACTACTCAATATGCTTTTTAAATAGAAACAATATAACCGATTCATGAAATTCTAATGAAATCTAAAATAATTCATTTACAGCAGTAACTCAATCATTCATTCTCTCTCTCTCTCATGTGGATGTTTCAATGTCATTCACCACATACTATATCTGTATTAGGCTGCCCCTCCCCCCCCAACATTCCGTCACTCAATGTGAGTATCTGCAATGAGTCACATTATATTTAGTCCTGGACTTGCCCTTTGGCCTTGAATAAACCACACAGCACACACCTCTGTGGAATTCTGAAACTAGAAGTTTCTGTACTAGTACTTCTGTTATAGAAAAACTCTACACGCCCAAAAGCCTTTTTACCTGAGCCTGTGCTAACATGTAAAATGCTGTCTGAGGTAGGCCTGTCTGCGCCTAATACCAAAACCATGCCAGAGGTAAGTATAGAGCTTGCTAAGATAAGCTGGCATGATTTACAAAATGCCAGAGGAGTTATCTTTAAAGGCCACAGGTTACACGCAGAGACTGGGTTCACCCTTTAGTCTGCACATGACAAGTGTGTGGAATTCCCCTACTACCTGTGTTTGGTCAAGCAATTTAGTAATTGTAATAAGGCCACAGATAAACCTGGACCAGCAGTTCAATACAGGTGCATGTGCTGCCAATGTCAAGCAATGTAGAAGTGTTCCTTCTTGGACCTATGCCATTTAGTCACGTTTGAGAGTGCAGACATAGTGTACGTGTAGCCCGCATCTCCGTGGTCGTGCTTGACAGCTTTGCTGATGCTACTGAAAGTGCAAAGTACAAAAACCTCTCTCCAGCTGTGTTTCATGAAGTTTACACTTCTATTTGTAACTCATGAACAATGCTTACAAAGTCACCGAGTGGCCACGTCTCATAATGTACAAACATTGCTTACAAAGTCCCTGAGTAGCTACATTTCAAAATATACAAACAATGCTTACAATGCCAGCAAGTGACCCTCCTCAATGTGATGAAATGACAGGAAATGGGGGTTCCCACCCAGAGATTACAGGAATCCCTTGACCTCTATATTTGCAAGTATGATTTACAGTAGCGCTGGGGGTGGCTTGCTGGCACAAAAATAGAAAGTGCGCATGTGGTTAGCCTGCTCGCAGCATGGGCGTGTACTGTGTCTAACCTCTCCACGACTTGCCTCAATCTATTCACCTTATTCAGCCCCGCCCATTTTTTAAAATTCCACGTTGTCTTTAAACTTCCGGTCGGCTAGCTACGTCTAGTTAGCTTCATTGGGATAACACGGCAGAAGAGGATAGAGAGGCTAACTTACAGAACAGCCGCTCCAAAGTCAGTTTTTTCCTAACTTCAGATAAGAAAGCTGTATAACAGAAATGTCTTAAGTCACCAAAATCCTAAATAAACGTTCCTAACTTTAGGATGACCCATAATATATGATGCCAGTCATCTCGATAGAGCTCTGCTATCTCAATGTATCGCAATGGATGTACTGCTCAATCGGAAGTTCGGAGACAATGTGGGCAAAGCTAGCGCCCCCATGTTTGCGCGCGGAATAAGGTGATATTCAAAGTAAAATAAGGCTTTCATTACCAGTAGCTGTGTGGCAAAAGGACTCTAGACCTAGTTAGGATGGGCTACCACCATACATACTGTAAATACCAAAATAGACTTGCTTGCACAGCAAATTTGAAGCCCTATGTAAGATGTATATAAATTAGACTCTGTGTAAACAAACATTAACAAAATAAACAAAACAAGAGTTAGCAAGGCTGATATCACAAAGGTTTAGTCACAGTGTCCACCGGTGCATCCAGGCACTGACTGCGAAAGCAACATTAGATGTAGAATGCACGTCAAGGTGTGGGTCCAGACAGTGTCCGGCATAACCAAGGTTCAGTGAAAAGTCGCTGCTGTAAGGTCCCACTAGGTGAGCGTGGCATGGGTCGGGTGCAGTAACCGTAGCAACAAGACCATCTATTGTGCCTGCGCCTTGGTGGCCTCTCTGAAAGATCCTCTTCGGGCCCCAGGAGCTCAGACGGGAGGCAGGAGCTTCTCCATGGAGTCCTGGGTGGAGAGGGACTCCATTGAGCTGCCCTGCTCCTGCTGTGGCTGGCGGAAGCTGCATTCCTCCTGTTCCACAAGCATCAGGCTGAAGGGATCTGCATGGGGACACCAGAGGAGAGGTCAGAGGTCAGATAGCACTGAGGGATTCTGGGAGGAGGAGGTCATGGCAGTGATAACACCAGAGAGGGTTAAAGCGGAGCTAGTAATCAAGGATCTTTGATAACACTATTGGCTGACTGAGAAAATGGTTGGGGCAAATCATTGACGTATGGACTGAACTGAACAGGTTTTCTCCCAAAAACAAATGTGTGTGTGTTTTGTGTCAACAGCAGGCATACCTGGTGTTATAGGCTGCTCTTTGATTGGTGTCTTGGTGGGTACCTTATTGATTTTAATTCGAGTAATAAATAAGCCAAAAACAACAACTATGACTGTGACTAATGAGAATAAGACACCCAAGGGAATCCATACCAGTGCCATATTCCAATCTGAGAGAGAAAAACAAGAAATAAAGAAGACATCAAAATGCAGAACAGATTTGACTGTTTTCATAAAAAGTTTACAGGGTCATTAAAAGACATTGATGTGCCACCACTGAAGTCTGTTTCTCTGTATGAGAAGAAAATATGTGATTCAACATAATTTACCTTTTTCATCTGGTGGAGTTGTGGTAGAGCGTCTTTGTTTCGTAGTCATGATCTCGTTCGATATATCACACTTGCTATCGGTGGTGGTGGTGCCATTGGTCACAGTGTACCCTGGATGACATCTAGGTGCAGCAGTGCAATGACAATTAAATGGTTGCCCCAGCAGCAGTGTTGAAACAAACACTCATAACCTTTAACTGTAAAGGTGATGATAAATGGGGCAACTTTTTGACCAATGTTGCTAGGCTACCACATAAACTAATAACCAGTTAGTTCTAATTGGATGATCATTCCCATTTTCCTACTGATGGTTATTGTTCTCCAGATGTTTTCCCCAGTGTCAGTGGGAATGTGCCCAGACAACAATACTCAGGAACATTGCTCAAAAAGTTGCCTTCAGTATCATCAGCTTAACTCTACATTACCTTAATTTAGTCCACTCTTTGCATTTGTCATGAATCTTATCATTGAAAGTCCCCTTTGGACATGACGGGCATTTCCCTACAAACATAAATCAAACATATCAACAACCTATCTATTATATATTTATCAAAGCACAACAAAAAACACAGCTGTCTTACAGTAGTGGACATGTTCTATGTACACTGAAGCAGCATGATCATCACTTAGTAAATATGATCTGACACACTTCACAGGTGTCCTACCTCTGGATGGCTGTGTTCCTGGAGGACATTCTCTCTCACATATCGAGCAGTCAGGTCTGTAACAGCGGTACCCCTTCTTGCACCCACACACTGTGTCAGTGGTTCCGTGGCAGGGAGTGCGCTCAACCTGTGGATCTGTAATAAAGACAAATGGTGGTGTGAGCTACAGTAGTGTTGGTCCTGAGTAAAGGTGATGGTATTACAAATGAGTCACAGGTTGAGCTGTGAGGAAAAGGTTATGCCTCATGTCCTGTGTATACACTGTAAACTATGCAGTGTATACACTGTAAACTATGCAGTGTATAGTATATTACCAAGTCAAAATGCAGTGACTTACCAACACATTGATTGCATCGGTCACAATAATATTCACGGTTGGTTTTTGTGTAGGTGCCATTTTTACATGGAGTGCAAAGTTTAGTTGGATCAAAACCTTTGTCAACAACCAAGCGGTTTCCTGTCAAAGTAACACACACACACACCAAAAAAATCTGAATCAACCATGTCCACTGGACTGATGTTTTATAGGCTACTTGATCAAGACATATCACAGGCTTTCATTAACAGGTAAAGAGGTACGTGTTGACTGTCACCTAACAGTAAAACAAAACAAAAAACAGCATATCTATTACAATTCACAGTTTTGGAAAGTATTTTATCAAAACCACGTTATATCCAGTTCCAACATTTGTAATCTCTATGAAACGCAACATCTATGACTACATCACACACCTAAATTTCGAAATTCAGGGCAATGCACAACGCTCACAAAAATGTTGTAAAAAGCAATTATATAAAATTTGTTTAGAATACTATATAGTTCACGCTCTATTAATTTCCCACAACTGAGGGTGAATGTCTGTATCGACAGACATGCTATATTGCCTACATATAAAATTACCTGTGTGGCATTCCAGGCAAACTATTTGTCCATTGTTAGCGTCATCCCATTTTTTACATCCAATCTCATCTCCACGGGCAAAAAACAAAATGCTCAACATGAGCAGAGCAGTAAACAGCGTCCACGGTGCCATGTCCTATTCTTATAGGTGCGCGCTAGCCTAGAATAAATCAAATATCCCACCTAAGAGAGAAGTTGCGCCGAAATGAACGAGATGGACAAAAATCCAAACGGATATTGGTATTACACCTGTAGTTTAGCCTACAAATGATACAATGTAAGGTCACATGAAGTCTGGACCACTATTAATTCATGTGGCAACATTCGCTTTAGAACGAATACAGAAATACTGCCGACTGCAGTAGGCTACTCTTTTATAGGCTATGTGTCTGAATAAATAGGGGGCGTGTCCTAATCAGCCTGCCGAATCAGCCTGCCGACTAGAACATTCATTATGAATATGTTAGGGGGGGTTTCCTTTTGCTTTCTTACGACATATCATTAGGCTTTAAATCCTGCATCCAGGGAGTCCCTGTTTATCTCCCTCCTGGCAATTCCCGGTGTTCTGATGTTTGTTTCGGTTTGTATTTCCCGGAAATATGTTTACAGCTGTTTTAACAAGTCGACCCATTATAGTAGGCTAAGGCATCAAAACACTGAATAACAATTTGATTCAGAAAAAGATCTGAAAGCCTCTTTCAAAGCTTTGGTGATGTGACTGTTGTTTCAGTGGGCTAATATTGGCCAGCTCAGTTCCCTTTAGTTAGTTTGTGGTTGCTGAGGGAGAACTTGACCACTTATCAAATAGGATTGGTTTGTTCTTTGCATAATCTCAAAGTCAGCTTTATTGTCATTTTTTTCACATACACTAGACATGCAGAGGAATAGAAATTGCGTTTCTCTCTATCCCACAGTAAAGAAGACAATAAGACAAAAAGTGCAACAGATAAGGACATTTTAAGCCCTATGATATGTTGTGATAGAGCAGAAAGATGTGCAAACGTGCAATAATGCAAGAGATGTGTATTGTCAGAAATGTGGTGGTGGTGGGAGGGGGGGTCTGGTGGATAACCTGTGGCTGGATGTGAAATGCCTTTGTTGATCTATCCATCAGCCATTTGTCTTTACTAGAACAAGTAGGGTTGGCTGTTCCAAGTGTCCCTATTCCCTAAATGCTAACTGCCACCTTTAACTTCACTCTTATTTGTATTTGTTACATTTTGCTATTTGTATTTGTTACATTTGTTACTACTACTGCTTTAGGAGTAGTAGTTTCAGTAACCGTATCTTTTTTTATTCTATAATCATAATCGGTTTATCATTATCATTACTATTATTTATTTTTTCACTTATTTTTGTCTTTATTACTATATTTATTTTCTTTTATTTTTGTGAGCACCTTGGGTCAATTGTATTGTGTTTAAGTGCGCTACATACATAAATGTGACTTCACTTGACTTAACTAAATATGACGGTCAAGTCAGCGGTCAGTAGATCTGGCCTGTTGGTAGATCCTGTTGCAATGCAGAGGCCAGAGGGTGACTGGCAACTCACAGAGGATGACATACAGGAATCATAGGTCAGGTCGCAAAGTATGACATACAGGATTGCTTAGTGTCTTGTTGAAATAGAAACTTTGTTGAAGTGATTCAGACAGAACCACAGGCCACCACGGTCACAGGACTGGACCATAATGACCTACACATGATACTGACTCAAAGCAAGGTGACTGAGAAACAATCATACAGAGCCAGTGGTGCTGTGGTTCCCTTCTGCAGCTTTATCCTTGTGGTCAGTTCACTCCTTAATGCACTGCACTAGTGTCTTCTGGGGGTGGTAAACTCACAGCTCTGCTCTCTAGCCCACATGCAATAACAGTATCTTTACAAGCACTCTATTATAATACTAAACAAGGGGTTATCTGGCTGACATCTTAATAATAGGCTAACTCATGTTAACTTACTGGCTGCCTTGTGGGTGCTGGCTTTGGTATGAACGGGTGCATCCAAACTGAAGGAGGATGCACACTTCATTTTGAAACGTTGTCTGTCCATTACCTATACTCCATATGTTTTCCTTTTATGCATTTATGGATGGCAAGCATCTGGAGCAGGAAAAAGTTCATTTTTGCTGTTTGTTAAATCACATTAAAAAAATAAAACAATAATGCCTTGTTTATCATATTCTCCCTGACATATTAAGAATGGCAGATTTATCTACATTTTCCAGTTCCTTCCTCCTCAATGTTTACAGGTCAAGGGCCAAAGTTGACTTTACATTGAAAGAGCAGGGGAAAAAATGCTATTGGTTGCACATTTCTTGTTGGTGTTGTTGAAGCCATTTTGCTTTTGATGTCACCATGTGGTTATCAATCATCCGAAATCTCTCTCTGCTTGCGTGCCACGAGTGGAGGTCTCATCACGTTGCTCTCAGTGTAGTGGTCCGACCCCAGCGACACCTCCACCACCTCTGCCCACCCCCGTCGTGACATTTTTACTCAGCGTAAAGCAGACGTCACACTGTCACCTCAGTGCTGCGTCACCACCCACCATCCTCCTCTTGGCGTGCTCTCAGGCTGATGCCGCTCGCTCTCACAAGGAGCCTGAGTGGGCAGAAGAAACGCACGTCAATGAAAATATAGACGCTTGTGTCATCAAGCGTAGTTTATATATGGCCAGGCGAGTAGACATTACAAACACACACTCACTTGTGTTTTTAAAGTATCTCATTAACAAAATAAACTCACTTGGGTTACATAAATAAAAGTATCTCATTAACAAAATAAACTCACTTGGGTTACATAAATAAAAGTATCTCATTAACAAAATAAACTTGAAACTAGATGTTTTTCATGCTCGTTCTGTCTACCCACAACCCCTCACTCTTTATCTGAGCTCCCTCACTGGAGAGATTGTGGTTGTTGGTTGGTCTTTATCTGTATATCACAGGTAGCACATACGTTGGAACCATTTTTTTTTTTATCTTGTTCAGTTCAGTTCCTTTGACTCAGAATCATCTATTCTGTTGCAACATGAAATGTGAAAAGGACTTCATGGCAGGTCTAATGAGTAGTTGCTCTGGGGCTTCTGTAAAGGGCATGAACCTTGACATCATGCCTCACACTGCTGCTTACTATAAAGTGTGGGTTGTGAGGGTTATTACGGGGTGTCAGAAAAGTCCTTGTCCTTTAGCTGTAAGTGCTCTGGGGAAACACATGTTATGATTGCTGGGAAGTGGTTTTACAATGCAAATTAAGATATATTGCCTTCTTGTTAACTTCATGTGTAGTCATTATCGTTTGGACATGAATTTATAAGATTTAATTTTTTGAACTATTAGCTTTGAAATGAAATGTGTTGTTCATAATAAAATTCAAAGTATTTCTCAGAGTTACTTTAATTACTTGGCTTGTGGTGTAATTAAATTTACTGATCCAGCCCTTAAAATACATTCATGTATTTCAGCAAATAACAAACAGTGCCCCCTACTGGTTTTACAATTTATCAGAATTGTCTCAGTGGCGAGACTAATTTCACAATTAGTTAATTGACAAAACTCTGTCACAGCCTCACAACAGAGTGATAAATGGGTCACACAACACACAAGTTGTACGATCATCTTGTTTGCACCCTTTCTGACACTATGTGTCACCAGCCACAGGGGAATTTTCATGTAACTACTATACAGCAGGATTATGAGAAGTTTCCCAGCTCCCCCTGAGGACATGGTTGTGTATGTTTATATCTAAAAGCCTCTTTACACCTCAGTGAACTCTGCTGTGGCACAACACTGTAAATCCCCACCAGATTGGATGTCAGCTTTAGTTTCTCTTGACAAATTATATGTATAACAGATAACATTCCATTGCATTTTCTTAAACAGTTTTGACGCTCAAAAACCCAGTTGTATTACGTATATTTTATTCCTCATATATATAATATATAATTCTATTTACAATTTGTTATGTTTTTCCTTTTGTTAAACAAAGCCAAAAAAAGCTTCCATCGCAGTGTTTCATACTCAAAGGGCCAAAGTTTTTTTTTTTTTTTTTAAAAGTGCTCAAATCAGAATGCTGCAATTCTTCCCCATTGGGCCTTGGTTGACAAGTACAGGCAAAAATACAAGAGAACATTACATCTGAAGACCAAGTGTGCTCAAAGACGACATGTCAGTTTCACCAACGTATACTCCACAACAACAGATATTCCCAAATCTACAGCAACACGGAGTTATCACATTCTCCCCCACCTTCTGCCTGTAGGACATTTGACATTTAGTTATTCATTTCAACTCCAACATTTGACCAGTTAGGTATACTATGTATATCCAAGCTGTATTTTTTTTTGTCTGTTTTCATGTTAAGAGTTATGCATCATTTCTGACTGAATTTGTTGTTGTTGTTTAAAACATGTTACTGGTGTTATTTTATAGCAACAGACTTTTTTCAAAATTAGTGTTGAGGAGGAAAGTCACAGGTATGAAATGACTTGTCACAACTGATTTCATCTTCTACAAAAATACATTCCACAAAGCACTGGCGGACCAGCGGCCTCCGCAACCTGGGCACCGACACCAACAGCAAACTGCAAGGTCTGATTGTCTGGCTGTCACTGGGACAAGGTATGACACAGTCAATTCAACATCACATAAATAGCAATAAAACAAACAAACAAACAAACAAAAAATAAAAAACATAAAATAAAAACATTAATCCAGTGCATGGATTTCTGGAGAATCTTGACTCCGGATTTTTTTTTTTTTTTTTTTTTTTAAATCACTTACAATTAAGAAAAAAAAATAAGGTTCTGACTTGAGCTTCAGCGCTACCAGTCATGCAATTAAGCAGCCATGTCCACCCATCAGAGTCGAGTGTGTCCTTCCGTGCGTCCACAGTGAAACCCACCCCCCCCCCTCCCCCCACACACACACACACAACAACCCCATTCCCACTGTTTCATAACTTAGCTCAGGTTCACCATACAGAGTAAGAAAAGCACAGCCTGGAGGCTGAGACCAAATAAGCTATTGCTGGAATACACAATCACACCTGTCCAGCTGACATCCACAGGATTCCCCTTTTTGGGGCCTCCTGGGTCCAGGGATTGAAGTCCAGACCCAGAGACAAGGAGACCGGTTGCAGTCTTTCCAGGACAAGGATGACTGGGTTGGCAAAACAACAGCACTCACCCACTTTGGCAAACACACAACACGACCACTTGTGCCTCGGTTATACCTGCGTGGTGTAGTTGCTTTTGTTACTGTGTGGTTAAAACACTGTTGCTGTGCAACTGCTTAGTGTGCTTTGTTGATATGACACCTAATGGCGGAGCATAGAGACAAGCTGATGAAATCACGTCCTGGCCTACGTAGAAGAGAGGGTGTGAATGAGTGTGTGTGTGTGTGTGTATATATGTGTGGGTGAATATCTGCATGTGTATTGGTGTGTGTGTGTGTGTGTGTGAATATCTGCACATGTATTGGTGTGTGTGTGTGTGTGTGTGTGTGAATATCTGCACATGTATTGGTGTGTGTGTGTGTGTGTGAAGATCTGCACATGTATTGGTGTGTGTGTGTGTGTGTGTGTGTGTGAAGATCTGCACATGTATTGGTGTGTGTGTGTGTCTGTTTGCATGTGGGGCCTGGGGACTGGGGCTTGTGCAGCAGGTCTGAAGCATTACCTTGTGCTGGGCTCCTTAACGTCCTGTCTTTTTTAATAAAGAAGGCACTGTCCCCTGTTACATGATGTCAACGAAGAACTCGCAGGGGTTCCCCATGGCGTGCTGGAAGGACTGACGGCTGGCGGTCAGCTCGGGCGGCACGTCGGCCAGCTCGCGCACCGGGGGCGCCCCGGGGGGGCTGTTGCTGGACGCCGCTGCCGAGGGGGCCGAGGCCTTGGGCGCGTAGCGGGCCATGCAGTAGGGAGGCGGCAGGCCTGGGGGCCCGTAGGAGGACGCGTGACTCCGATCGCTGTGACTGCAGGACGCCGGGTGCTGCTGATGCTGCTGCTGCTGCTGCTGCTGGTGGTGGTGGTGGTGGGGTTGGTGGTGTTGGTGGTGTTGGTGGTAGTTGTGGTGGTTGGGCGGGCCGCTGGCGGTGATGGCGGAGGGGATGGCGTGGCTGTAGGAGAAGGCGTAGCTGTGCTGCGATGGGCATTGGCTCCGGTGGGACTGCGAGTGGGAGTGGGCGTGGCTGCTATGGTGGCTCAGCTGACTGGCCGAGCGGTTGCCCGGCCGCCGGCAACCCCACGTGCCCTGCTCGGACTCGCTGCCCCCTACGCCGACGCCACCGACGCCAACGCCACTGCCTCCGCACGCCAACTTGGGCTCCTTGTCCCTCGGGGAAGGCCGGCGTCCAGTCCCCGTCCCAGCGCTGGGGTTGGAGCCGCTGCTTCGGCTACCTGAGAGAAAGAAATGAGGAAGAAACATCCTTTAGAACATCAACCGAGAACTTCCTTTAGAACATCAACCGAGAACTTCCAGAAACATCTCCACTGGAGCTGGTCCCTCCCACCAACATGACTAGGCCACGGGTTAGGGGTGTAACGGCACACAAAAGTCATGGTTTGGTGTTTATTTCGGTTTTGAAGTGACGGTTCGGTTCATTTTCACTACAGTAAGCCTGTAGGTACTGCAAACGTACAATTCACTGACTATAGTGTTGATGCGCAATGGGAATAGTATTTTAAAATGTTACTGTTAAAGACTGCACTTGGTACATTCGGTACACATCTGTATTGAACCTGATGTCTTGTACCTGCAGGTTCAGTATGAATACATGTACCTTTACACCCCTACCACAGGTTACTTTTCAAAGGAAGTAATGTAGTTCTCTCAAATGCAGGAAAACATTGGTTGCATTGATATCAAAACAAAATATGTTGAGCATTGATATTGATACAAACCATCAAAATCCAAACAAATAATGATCTATTTGTTTGGTACAGTGAAATATTGTTTGAATTGATATTAAAACTAAATATTAAGTACTGACTTTGATATTAATACAGATATTGAATATCAAGACTGAATCAACAACAAACTAGAGGAAGTAGAAGACATGCTGTCCAAGTGTAGATGACTAATCTGAACACGATGAAACTGATAGTGTTTTGTCGTGATAGTATTTTCATTGTTCAGACTTCCTCTTGAGCAATGAAGGCCATTGCAACACTTGGGATGACCCAAAAAGGGCCATCCCCCATGTGTGTGTGTGTGTGTGTGATGCGTGTGTGACAATCCCATGAGAATCCAATGCTTTGTGATTTTGAGAGACGCCTCTCAAAAGTAAACAAGATAGGATGAGCCACACCACCAGACATGCCCAGAAAATAAAATGGAGGATCACCATGGAATCAGCAGGAATCAAAGAGGGGGGGGGGGGGTCACGTCAAAACAAACCACTTTTGTACAAGATACAGAGAGAGAGAGAGAGAGAGAGAGAGAGAGAGAGAGAGATGAGAAGGATGAGAGACGAGAGAAAGAACAAAATAAAAATGGGGAAGTGTGAGATCAGGATGACTGGCAGGCTTACCGGATCCCCCCGAGTCCTGAGTTAACCTCGTCCTTCAGTCTACAGATGCCCAGCAGAAACAACACAGGGAACAATCAGAGTTACACAACACTGCGTTGCTCACAACCGCCCTCACACCACTCAATACTGACGCCCCTGACCACCCCCCAGTAAAGAAGAATAGAAATCATCTGAAACTACAGGCGCAGGCGAGGAGCCATCCACACACACACACGCACACACACACACACACACACACACACACACACACACACACACACACACACACACACACACACACACACACACACACACACACACAAACAAAAGAACCAGCACCAGCTCATCAATCACACCACGAGCCTGAAAGATGCAAATTCACAGGCATTACCAGCACACACACTCACACATGCTCTCAGATGCACGTAGGGGAAGACAAATGTCCTTAAAACAACAACAACCATAAGAACGGAACAATGAATAGTTTGCTTGCAAAATGCAAATATATGACAGCAACTCAAAGCGGGAACTGCAGATGGGACTGCCAAGACAAGGGCATACCACATGTATGAAATGTCCAACCGAATACAGCGACAAAGGGGAGGTTCTGAAAAGAAACGGATGCAAAAGGAAAAGAAGAACGAGGAAATGTGAGTCAGGACCAGCTGTGCAAGCACAATGTGCTTCTTCATCCACACTTTCCAGTGTGCACATTCATGTACACGTCAGAGGAACTGGTCTGAAACTAACTAAATGATGCACAACCATCAGCCACCTGCCTGCATGGACCTGAGGCCAGCCTGTGGACTTGTTGTGAAATGCTAGCAGACAGTTTTACAAGCTGACATTCCCTCACTGACTCAAAGTGGACAGTACATGTGGAATCAACTCCATCTTCGCAGAAACGAAATTTAACAGCTACGTATATTGACGTCACTCAGAGAGAACATCCTGCACACAAGTAACAAAAACTGCTTCACACAGAACTTAAATTTCATCTGTATCCGAGTGTGAAATTTAGTTTTCAAAGAGCCGCCCAAACAAAGATAAGGCTGCAGCACATCAAGAGGAAAACACTTGAAGATAACAGGGAGATAAAGAAAGAGAAAGAGAGAGAGAGAGAGAGAGAGAGAGAGAGAATGATCCCTCGGTCAGGGCCACTCACCTTCACTTTGCTGGCTGCCAGCGCTGCCACTGTGGAAGCTGTGGCACGGGTCAGAGTAACCAGGTGGGAAGGTGGGCGGGGCGCTGGGGTACGGGTAAGGGTACGGCTGACCGCCTAGGGGCCACGGGTTGGTGGCGGGAGGGGGGAGAGGGGCCAGGGTGTCCTGCTCCGAGGCCCCACCACTGGAGCCTTCGTTTAGGTTGAGAGACGCCATGTCTGGAGGAAGATCAGAGAGACAGGGGGAGGATAAGGGAAAAGGGGAGAGAGAGAGAGAGAGAGAGAGAGATAGGGAGAGAGAGAGAGGGAAATAGATAGGGGGGTGGTTACTAGTTAGAAGAAGAGAAGGTTTTTATCTCTTACAGTGCTGGATAAAGCAGGCTGTCATAGGAGGTGATAATGAGAGCAGCCTACTTTGGCACAGATCCCCGAAGGTGTAGTAGCACTGCTCGGAGAAAGTGATCTTGTTGACCGTGTGTCTCAGGTAGCCGTGCTTCAGGAGGCTGCTGGCGTACTTGCGCGCGTCCCGTCGGTCCTTGAAGCCGTCCACTCGCGTGTACAGCCAGTCTACCACATCCGCACCTGGTAGAGAGGCAGGAATCAGGCGGTATCAGTAGTCAGCCACCCACACACTATCAATGTCAACGTCAATTTAGTTAGCACATTTAAAAAACAACAAAGTGCTTTAAAAATAGTAAAATAATAGTATAAAATAATAATAATAATACAAAGTAGATCCCAGATCAAAGAAATAATGATAATAATAAGAATATATACAAGGTAATAATCTAAAATCTAAACTATGGTAGTGGCGGTGGTGGTGTGTATATGTGTAGGGGGGGGCAAAAGAAAGCTTAAACTGATTTAAAAACTATAGAGTAGAAAAACTATCTGTATGTGTGCAGAATGACCACACACACCTCTGAATGGACCAAATGATCCTGTATCACAAACACGTATACAGAACTGGAATCAAAGGTACTACTAGGATATGGGTGGTTATGTTCATATGAACTGGGTCTTGTGAGCAACACTGAACGTTACTATTCTCTTTGTCAATCACTATTTTACACATTTAGTTCTCTGATTCATGCATTTTAGTTAAAGGCTTTCATTTGTATAACTTGCTTATAAATAAGTTGCTGCATCGCACGGCAACCATTCTGATAGAGGAAATACATTTTGTGTCTCAACGGCCTCTCAGAGCTTATTGCTTGAGTAAAATAGTCTTCCAGCTAAATATATCTTATCTACTGCAAGCTAAAAGTCAGACCGCTAAAAGCCAGTAACAGCTAGAAGAGATAGGTGTTTGCTACTAAAGATTACTCAGTTTCCTCTCACCTATGATGGCGTTAGCGATAGTGATTTTCAGCCACATCCGGTCACGAATCTCCAGGCCAGAATCTGGGAGTTGCATCACCTTCACGATGGTCGCCATGTCCGTTTTATTCACAGAGAGAGGCAGATCATCGAGTTCTAGGAGACAGTGAGAACCAGAGCAGGTGCATTCAGACTGAGAACCACATTTTGAGATTGACTGAGATGAACCAAATACTGGGTCATTCCGTGTCAAATCAGACAAAATCCAGGAAAATGGATGCTGCACCATCTCAGATTTTGCCTAAGATTTAGGTAACAAAATTAATACCCACACTTTGTAGGGTGGAAGACAGACATGTTTTCAGTATGACTGGACTGTTGCGTCTTTGTACTGCATGCCCATTAGTTCTATATAAGGCTCTAGATATGGAAGAAAGTGCAACACTGGTGATATTGAGGGTCTTGTAAACTCATATTTTGTATCCACATGGCACCAATCATTATTTTGTCTGCAAATACAATACTTTATTAATGTCGAGCCTTGGGGTCCCTGCAACAAATGCACTTGTTTAATCCTTAAAATCTTCAAGCCCATTACAGGTGGAGAGCTCAAATATTGGTACATTAACAAAATATAGTATGTAAATAAAAAAATGATTGATACCAAATGCGTACAATCTAGGCCCTTGTAGAAGATCAATGAGAATGTTTAACAGTTCAGTCATGAGAACATGTTTTCCACCCTACAAAGTTTGGGCTGCCTATGAATAATACTGTTCATTATATTAATGTCCAAACATTGATTACCAGATAATGTGATTTTCAGGCAGTAAAACTGAAGTAAGTTCACTACACAGAGGATGGTCTATGAGGTCACTACACAGAGGATGGCTATACATTTCATTTCCCCATTCTTCCTTCTTCTGAAGCACTGATCCGATTCTGAATAATTGGGCTATTGGACACTGCGGTTGATACAAGGGTGCGGTCGATACACAGTTTTGTCTTTTATGATTTGCATAAAACACCGCCAAGCGTTTATTTTATACACGATGCGGCTAATACATACATAAAAAGCCTCCCTGTACAATCCAATTTTCCTGTTCAAGAACATAATCAATTTATCGACTGACTGCTGGGGTGCAAGTCACCAGAGGTGCGTTCAAATTCGGCAAACATTGGTGAACCTTTGAGGCGAACATGTTTTCTCTGAATTGTTCAATTTGAACGATTTGGTGTTAACGTAACTGTCATTGCATTGTTACCTTTGTCAAGCTCATGTCCAGCTCCACCGTATGTTCGCGGAAAACTACCTCCTCAGACAATTTGCAAACGTTCGCCTATGTTTGCGAATTTGAACACACCTCAGATCTTTTTACTCTGTCCAGCCTGTTTCAGTGCACATCCAGACCATGCGGAGAAATATGGAGCCTTACCATAGTGAGGATAAGGCCCAGTCAGTGCTGTGGTGTGGGAGATCCAGGCAGCAGGGTCAATGGGTCTCACTGGTTCAGCTGAGGAAAAAAAAACAAAGTAGATATTAGTATGTACTATTAGTCCTATTAGTATATACTGTATGGACTCTTTGTGATGCTAACTGTTGTTAGCATTAGTAGTAAAGGGCTCCTACCTCTGGGGATAGTGAAGTAACTTCGAGGGGACGGGTCCCAGCACTTGGCCACGGTTAGACTGATGGGACTGCACACAGAGCATTTACATTTACATTTATTAATTTAGCATTCTATCCAAAGCCACTTACATCTCACAATTACCAGGAACATTGTCCCCGGAGCAACTTTAAAGGTGCCCTGCCACACAAAACCGTTTTTACTTGTATTTTTTTAAAATATGTTAGGTCCATATGTGTTTGTGCTATGTTGTGAATGTGAAAATGAACAGCTACCTCCTCTGGCAGCGCTAGCCACTGAAAAGAAATAAGCGGAGAAATCAGGCCAATTGCAAAAGCTCTTCAGTTTAATGTGGAATTAATTGAGCTCATTACTATTCATGAGCTCGCCCAGTTAAGACCTTGCCCACAGAATTCGTCTAGCTCTGTGACAGTTTTCGTATGTAAGGATGGCTGAATGTCAACGGGATTGTGCGCTATGCACGAATAGAACTTCAACAATGCATTTTGCCCAATAACTCAGTAGGCAAAATTGAGTTGAGAATCAAATGGCTTCAGTTTATTTTTTTGAACAATGCCACAGGCTTTGCAAAAAGGTTGCTGTTGAAGCCTGGAGCAGTAGACTACCATCACGGCAGTCTGCAACCAGAAGCAGTGTTTAATGCACTCGCTAGCCTAGCAGGTTTTATGCCCATTTGGACAATGCTAGTACTCGCTAGCCAAGCTAAGTTCATGCCAAATTAGTTGATAACACCTGTCATGTTATGGATGAAACCGACTAGCTGTTAGCCAATCAGAGTCAAGCAACTTAACTCGTTGAATATTAATGATAACTAATGCAAATCAAGCTGAGTCTTCCTGCAGGCTTTCTATACCACGCTAGAATGGCTTGAAACAAGGTAACCAAGGCATGTTACAGAATCCATGGTAGAACTTCAGACATTACCACAAAATAATGAAATACGTGTGGCAGGGCACCTTTAAGTGCCTTGCTCAAGGGCAAAATGGTGGAAGCCGGATATTGAACCCACAACTTTTCAGACTACTACATGCCAACCAGCTCCTTAACCACTACGCGACACTACAGACCATAGTTGCTGTAGGCCTAAGTTTCCACAGTATGACTGTGTGTGGGTGATAATATGCAACGAGGTCTGGTCTACTATAGGAGTCTATCCTCCCACACACATATCACAATTCCTCTGAGGCTCTCTGGCGCTTGCAGTATTGTTCCCAGGAGGAACCCATCTCCACACTATGACAGATCCATATGGAAGCATAATTTTTTAAAATGCCTCTGGCTTGAAAAAAAAATGCCTTACCCGGGCTTGGACACAATTTCTCTCAGAATCCTCACAGCGTCGTCATTGCTCATGTTCTCAAAGTTCACATCATTAACCTGAGACAGAGATAGCTGATGTCATTTATATAGCTACACAATATATTGAGGTTAGTTTAGTTCATTCATGCTGTGTTCCTATGGAGAAAATGCACTGACAAAGCTCATCACATTACACAAAACGTCTGTGGGTGCAGCCTGACACTCATCATGAAATCCTTATTTTTGGACGTAGCCTAAGATGTCTCCTCACAATATCCTGGTCTGTATCCTCAGTATTCACTCTCAATCTTAGCACTAAGCTAAACAATGTATGAATAGTTTGGTTCCAAAACACTATATACACCATTTTAATGAATTTGCATGAATATTTTTTTTTTTTTTTTGGCTGAATAAGTATATATAGCTTAGCTTAATGCTAAGATTGATAGTGAAAATTGAGGATACAGACCAGGGTGATGAGCTAAGCTAATGCTTTAGAGCCATGCCTCATATGATGCTACACAGGCACCTGATCATGAAAGACTAGCTGCATGCAGCATGAAAGCTCCTTCACACAGACAGGCCTGGAGAGATTAACTGAGATTGTGGCCTTAACAGAGATTGTGGCCTGCAACTGCGGCAACACTGCACACTCAGAGAGAGAGCATATCACACACATCAAAGATGCCAGCTAAAGGAAGGAAAGGGAAAGGCACACACACAACATAAGCCACACGTAGACGGCACATACACACACACACACACACACACACACACACACAACATAAGCCACACGTAGACGGCACATACACACACACACACACACACACACACACACACACACACACACACACACACACAACATAAGCCACACGTAGACGGCACATACACACACATACACACACACACACACACACACACACACACACACACACACAACATAAGCCACACGTAGACGGCACATACACACACACACACACACACACACAGACACACAACATAAGCCGCACGTAGACAGCACACGCACCCACACATACACTCACACACACACACAACATAAGCCACACGTACATACCCACACACACACAAACATAAAACCACACGTACACAGCACACACACACAACATTAGCCACACTTACACAGCACACACATGTACACACACACACACACACACACACACACACACACCCAGAATGTCTGGGTCTGACATTAAAGGAATTATCCGGAGTAAAATGCACTTTAGATCAATTTACGGATGGTTGGGAGTACATACATACGTACATACGAGTACATACATTCAGATGTGTTTTGAGAAAGTTCGATTTTACCGTTTTTAGTCAAAACTCGTTAGCCTG
Organism: Alosa sapidissima; assembly: GCF_018492685.1. Taxonomy (NCBI): domain Eukaryota; kingdom Metazoa; phylum Chordata; class Actinopteri; order Clupeiformes; family Clupeidae; genus Alosa; species Alosa sapidissima. The sequence goes on from NC_055963.1 coordinate 18,797,706, forward strand.
GAAGTGACCCGGGCATGTCATTTCGCCGCTACAAAACGCTATTTTTATACCTCTTCTACAGTTCCAAACAACATTACACTTACGTGGTAGTGAGTAGAGGGTCCCTAAAGCCGGAAATGTTGCAAAAATAGCGTTTTGTAGCGGCAAAATGACATGCCCGGGTCACTTCCAGGCTAACGAGTTTTGACTAAAAACTGTAAAATCGAACTTTCTCAAAACACATCCGACAAATTTGCAGACAAATTGCTATTGGTCTAAAATCTTTTTCATTTGTTCAGTTATATATATAATTTTATTAACTTTTCTTAATATTCATGACAAGTTAAATTTAAAGAGATGGCAGCATACCACCAGTGGTCTGCTATCTGCCAATCTGATTTTGATATCTGGGTGTATGTCTGAACATAAAAGTTAAAAAAAACGGTTAGATTCACACCTAGCGAGGGCGGGTGGTGATAATGTTTTGTGAGAAACTGATGGTGTTAGAAAACTGATGGTGTTAGGAACTGATGGTGAGAAACCGATGGTGTTTGGCTTAACTGTAGCTTATAAGTTTATGACTCTGTCATAATCAAGTTCATTCGTTCATTTTTGTTTTGTTCATTTCGCTAATTTTGGCAAAGACGGTAAGTTGCCATGGACAACCATTGTCGGCTACACAGACTCCCTGTGTATTGTGCACATCCAGTAAGCGAACATGGTTAAAAAGCAAGCCATGAGCCAGGACAAGAAGTGTCCTGCTCCTTTATTGACACACACACATGCACGTGATGTGACACATGCTAGAAATGTACAAGTATAGCCAGCTTTTCAGGCTTCTGTCTTCTGCCTTCAGACTATAGCTTTGCCTGCCAACTGGCATTTCCATGTATTTCCCCACCGCTACTCCTTTCAGGAAACTACACTCCATAGTTCATACATTTCTTTGAATCTGTGAATGTTCCAATGATAGTAGAGGGCCATGAATATGATCTGGATGGCAGCAACCAATTTTACATGGGAAAATTTCTTGACACCTGCATAACGCAATCGTTGTGAAACCTCTGATGGCGTTACAGAATGTTGGCGTTATTTCCTGACATTTCCTGCACACTAATAGTGTGTCACAATGCACGTTAAACAGACTGGAGCACCTGTAAGAGCATGTCGCCGGGCTCGATCCTGCCATCAGCAGCCACTGCGCCGCCCTTCATGATGGAACCGATGTAGATTCCTCCGTCCCCCCTGTCGTTGCTCTGGCCTACTATGCTGATGCCCAGGAAGTTGTACTTTTCTGGACAGGAAGAAGAAGAAGAGGAATAATAAGTCTATTGAAGTCCAAAATGTCCATCAGCAGATGGTTTCTATTGTGAATCCCTAAAGAAGTAATAAATAAAGGGAGAGGAGGAGGAGGTATATATAGAGAGAGAAAGGGAGAGAGAGGGCGAGAGAGAGAAAGGGAAAGAAAGAGGGATTAGGGGCAGCCGTGGCCTACTGGTTAGTGCTTCGCATGCTTACCCATGTTGAGAGTGACAGTGATGATGTTGAGGCTCATAGTGGAGTCGGTGATGCTACTAAACGAAGACGACTGCAAAAACACAGAAGCCAACACACACCATCAGTACCACCGGCCCTCAGTTATTAGGAAACTCTAACAGACGTATGGAAGCCAGTGGCATTTAAACAACAAACGTATAGAGTCTATAGATCATTTTCAGATGCGGCTTCCTCAGACTGACAGTCCAGTGGTGCACCCACCCGGTCCATCTTGGCCACTTTCTGCCTCCGTCTTCGCCGCTTGTGCCTACGCATGAGCTGAGAGGAGGAACTCTGCTCTGTGGAGCTGCTGAGTCTAAAACACACAGAGAATAAAGACAAAAAGAAAGACAGAACAGAAAGGAAGGAAGAAAGAAAGAAAGAAAAGAAAAACAGTCTCATAGTTGTTGTTTTACAAGCATATAAAACCAGTCAAACACAGGCATTGTCCAGGCTTCTTTAGAGTTAGAGTGCATGTCCTTTCACTTCTGTGAGTTGTGTTTTGATGTGGAGAATGTGGTCAAACTCTGTTTTTTCTGTCTGCTGTTCTGTCTGTTTTTGTTGTTGTTTTTATTTATTCTGCCTTTATTGTTATTGCTTGTTTTATGTGCTTTGTGTCAATTCACTATATACTATAATATTCCCTGGTGTGTATTTTCTTTTAGGTGACCTTGTAACACCGGTCCATGGACAACAGATGTAAAATAGTCATTTTTGGCTAATTCTGGCATATGTACATTTCATGTTTATTAATGTGCAATGTCCATGTCAAATAAACCTTAACATAAATAAATAAATAAACAAACAAAAGGGACAAACACAAGAACAAATGGTGGTATTGTTATGTCATCTAATTCAGGGAATATTTCACACTGTGTACAGACCAGAACTGGACAACAATAGTCACACATTGTGGCAGATGATATCAACACCACCATCGTGTTATGCAACGCCTTACTTACATCATCTACCACAATTTTCCAAGAACACATGAAGATTCCAATGAAACATTCTGGGACATGAGGCACAAAATGACAACACATGATCTCAGACTTATGAAGCAATGGGCCTTATGCTACCTGTCTGTTTACCTACAGCAAGTGAACTCTAGAGAGCACACTGTGAGCTCAAAAGCAATTAAGATGGGATCTGGGAAAAACCCATCACATGGTGAAATAAAAAAACATTGTTTACAGCTCCGTTTCAGGTCCCTCTGGTGAATTTTTACCAAGAACTGCTACTTGGGATTTTCAGAAGTAGCACTGGAGCTTTTCAAGAGCTGCGTGCAAATCACTCCACCCAACTAGCAGAACATAGTTCCAAGTATGTTAATCCTTATAAAGTTTCATTTTACATTGGAATTTGTACACATTGTACATGTTTATACTAGTCACAAAATGTAAATGATAAAATGTTGGAGATCTTTTGTCACTATTGGGAGTTGTAAGCTAATTGGAGCCGTCCACTTCAAAGACACTGTGTTAAGCTAGGCTAGCGGTGGGTGCGTCAGAACAAGTTACTGCACGCACAGAGACAAGAAGGGCATGTATTGACTTATCTAACTCTGGGAGATACGGTGAATAAGCTAATGTACCCAAATGTTGGTGTTTCCATTCTGACACCATCCTAGCAACATCCTGGATACCGTCCCCTGGCAACATCCGGAATCCTATCCTACTATTGTTACCTACCTGGATGTTGCTAGGATGGTATCAGAATCCTAGGTTGGTGAAATTTCACCTTGTGATGGGTTTTCCCATCACAATTTGATTCCAGGGCTCCCCCTAGTGGGCGAAGGGATGAACAACAGCAAATGGCACCAACCTGCTAGTGTCTTCGTCCTCTTCGCTGTCCACAAAAGAGCTGGACTCCAGCTCGCTGCTCATCATGGAGGCACTGTCGAAGCCCATGGCTGAGTCGCGGGCGCCACGATCGGTTTTGGAGTGCCCGTTGACCCGGGAGACTAAATGAGGAACAACACACGGAAGGTCAGAAAAAGCACTGAAGGCCGGGATGCATCTGTCTCCATGGCAACATATTTACCTCCAGACACAGGAAAAAGATGAAGACAAAGATGACATAAATAACTTCACAAACGCCGATATTGCATACAAATTAGGATGCACACACACATTTTTGATGCGATCTGGGAAAACCCTTCACATGGTGCACTTTTACCAACTTATGATTCTGATACCATCCTAGCAACAGCCAGGATTTTGGGGATTTTGGGTGGTAGATTCTGGAAATAACAAGTACTTTCATGAAGAAGTCTCCATGGGGCAACCATAACCATAACTAGAAACATCATAACCATAACTATGAGCATTGAACAGTACCATGAAAGTCAAGTCAAGTCAAGTCAAGTCAAGTCAGATTTATTTTTAAAGGAGGATCTTAAGGAGCCAAGAGGAGAAAGAGAAGTGGTATTGTTAAATACAGGGCTCCCACTTTAAGTCAAATGTAAAATTCCATGACTTTTCCCTGACAAAAACCCCCCAGAATGTCCATCATCTACTATGAATGGTACAATATACCGACTAAAGATTCCAGAGCAGCCGCGTAGCGTTCAAGCATCTTTCACTTTTTAGAGCTGGTGATGAGTAAATGAGCATTGAATAAACAAAGTTGGGTTAACCACAACTACTCAAGCAAGCAGTAAAGCTAATAACCAGATATACGCCAATTCTGTGTGGAAATATATTTGTATTAATGTATTTTGGCAAGTAAATTTTAAACTGCTACAACAAAATACCCTGATATTACATGACTTTCCCCTAAAAAATATAAAATTCCCTAACATTCCATGTCTGGAATGGACTTTTCAAAATTCCATGACCATGAGAAATTCCATGACCCGTGGGAACCTGTAAATAGTTGATTGTGTTTATACGTGTTTATACAATGACACACTTATGATGTACTAAGGAAGTACACTTCTAGTGAAATTCAAGAGAAAACAGTCCTGGCCTCATTGACCCTAATGTTTGACACACGTAACTGACTAGTTCCCTTCACACACACACACACACACACACACACACACACACACACACACAAGCATACGTACACTGCCAGGGCCTTGGCTGACGCCAAGCCTCAGGGTGGCACCGTATTGGTTGGAGGGGTCGGGTCAGATGATGAAGACGATGCCCAGTTGGGCCTCTCCAAGAACGACCAAGACATTCCAATATAATGGGAGTGCCCATTTCTACGAAGCACTAACTATGCCCAGAGAAGTACAACAACTGTGTGTGTGTGTGTGTGCTGGTGTAAGTGTGTGTGCCCATACATTAATTATCAACACCCGACTGCTGTTTGAACTGCTCTTTCATTCATATCTCTTCCCTGCACAACCCAGTACAAACATGCCAGAGTGCACAAAGCAAGGATTTCTCCCAGCCCTGTGTGTGGCCCAGACAATCTTATCACTCAGCTATAAAGAGTCCAGGCTCCGTCGGAAAAGAACAACAAAAACATGCAGTCCAAAGTGTGTGGTATGCTATTACACTCACTCACTCACACTCACTCATACACACACACACACACTACACACAGAAACACACGCTGTAGGTCTGAATGAATGAACGATCTCTGGAGTTCTTTCATGCTCAGAAACGCGTGTATGCTCCCCCCTCCCTGTGCAGTGTGCACTCAAAGTTTGGCTGAAATCTGCAGGGTGGCAGGTGTCTGGCTCCACGTCTTATCTGCAATAGAGGTGCTGAAGGAAAGGAAACACAGATAGGAATAAACCCATAGTCAGTCACTGAAGTAGAAATTTACATTAAAAAAAAAATAGAATGATTCAATTCGGCGCTGGCTGGAAACGGCTCACGAACATCTGGAATCAGCTATTAGGCTACCTAATGATACATTCAGCATTTAGTAATGCTAGAACTGAGAGACTAACGAGGACTTTTTCACAATTCACTTTCACAAAAAGACTGCTAGACTAGATTGTCAATGAGGCTTTCATTATCTTGGTAACACAAATATGTCTGGGATTCGTTTCAAGCTTTAAATTAATTATAAAAATAT